>NC_042527.1:12674740-12974740 GCF_900963305.1 Echeneis naucrates | reverse complement strand
ACTTTGGAGGAGACTTCCTTTAATGACTTAAGCAACGTTTCCCCCTGCTGGCAGCAAAAATAACAAATAAACACATACACATGAAACTTTTGAAAAGAGTTGCCGTGTTGAGTTTAACAGCAGCACAGCTCCAGCTCCCAGCCCAGAGGTGCCTCTCCTGCCGGGCTGGGTCGGGCCGGGAGGATTGACAGTCTGGGTGTGGCAGCTGAGGTGTGTCGGTGTGTTGACTCAGACACACACCGAGCCTTCCTGCTGCAGTCCTGCGCCTCCTCCGTGCGAACCTCAAGGCGTCGGGTCGGACGGCCGTCTCCTCTCCCAGCTTTAATTCGTCGCAGTAAATTAAGCATCCATCACTTCTTTTTGGACAGTTTCTCTCTCGCTGGAGTCCTCCTGGAGCTCACGAAACAAACAAAAAAAAAAATGGCTATTGTTTTAATATTCAACATATTCCTGGGGCTGGTAAGTAGATTTGTGTTAAATTTAAGGAAACACGTAACAGTGAGACGCTTGAGTGCAAGTTTAAAAGCTGCGTAGAAATGTCACTGTAAATCGATCGATTCATGTTAAAAGTCACTGAAAACTAAAACAAAACAATGACAATAACAATTATTAAAAAAAAAAAAAAACTCCAGGTCGTGTCCGGTGTGGAGCTTTGTTTTATCCAGAGCAGCCTCCATGTACCTGTACCACGAACTATTCCGGCTGGATCCGAAGTCACAAAAGGTATTTTTCTTTTTCCTCCACCATTATCTGTCCGCTAACCTCTCACAGCCATTTCAGCCATTTCATTACACCTGGACTCCAGCTCTTCCCCCTTTTCCCGCAGCCCACAATAATAAGAAGAATAATCATTTAAAAAACCTCTCTGCTTTCAGTTCAACTTTCCAAGTGTGACTATGACTCAGTGCACTTCACCACAACCGACACGAGTTTCTCAGTGCAGCCGAACGGGGTGATAGTAGCTGTGAGTCCCGTGTCGATGGCAGCAGGAGGGCGGACATTTTCTCTGCGGGCTCGGGACGACAGGGGGCCGGAAACTGAGATGGAAGTTCACCTTTTCCACCCACCAATTCAGAAGAGAAAGGCAAGACTGAATGTCTGTTATTAACCCCGTTTAACAGCCCTGTAAGATACACATGGGCCATATTCAAAAAATAAATAAGTGAATAATTATTGCCTTTGTCTGCATGTCACAGTACGGGGGCCAAGGCTTCCTGGTGCGCTCAAAAAGAAGATGGAGTCCTCCACCATTCAACATATTAGAGAATGACAAGGGGCCTTATCCAAAAGACATTGAAAAGGTCATTTTAGCTGCTCTGACATTTCACATCGACACTGCCTGACTGTCTGCTCCTATAAAACAACAACTCAAGACTTGCCTTTGTTCTCTAATTCATCACACTTACTTCTTTTTCCCAGACTGTCTGATTCACCCTGACACGCCTCTTAATGCTGTTACTTTCACACAAACTTTTGAAGTGATTTAGTCAGTTGTGTGTGTGTGTGTGTGTGTGTGTGTTTTTTTTTTTTTACACCCGCAGGTGTAAAACAGGTTTTCTGTTGGAAGGCTATCACAGTCACGTTTTCCTCTTCACCCTTTTCTGATCCATCATTATCAGTTGAAAAGGGGACTCTAATAGAATATTTATGAAATGCCTGGATGCTTGATTGTTTTTGTTTGCTGTGCATGTAGAAATGTTTTTGTCTTCTGTTGTAGATTGTGTCAGATTCTGAAGCCAAATTCACTGTGTACTACACCATCAGTGGACCTGGTAGCACTGAGCATCCAAGGGGCCTGTTCACTATCGACAAGTTCTCTGGGATGTTGACTGTGCACAGAGCAGTTGATCGCGAGGAATACCCAATGTTTACAGTGAGTGTGTAATAGGGCTATTGCTACCAATTATATATTTGTAATCAATACATTTTTTTGAAACCAGCTAATAAAAAGTGCATTTTGATTCCATAAACCTCCGACCATCACCACATCATAGACATTAAATTTACTAATGGAATAAAAAAGGCGTTGCAATTAGGTACAGTATTTTTTTGGCATTTTTCCTGGAAGCATGACTAAAATAATTAATTATCAAAATAGCTGCTGATGAATTTTCTGTCAGTTGGCTTCTTCCAGTTTTGTTAGTATTTATTGCGTGGATTCAATTGTGAACTGAACATAATAAGCTTTGTGCTCAAAAATTGCTTCACAGTTGAGGACCAGAGTTTTTGACAGAATAACTAATATGGAGACAGATAAACCCTTGGATATCAACGTCATTGTAGATGATCTGAACGACAATGCTCCACAATTCAAAGACTCACTGCAGTTTACTGTGCTCGAGCAAAGCAAACCAGGTGAGGAGCATGACACGCATGTCAGTAATCCTTCGCTTTTTTACCTTAAGAGAAGATGATAATACTGTCCATCTTCCTGGTTGTTCATCACAGGGACAGTGGTGGGGAAGGTGAACGCCACAGACAGAGACCAAGAAGGAACCGACCATGTGGTGATCAAGTACACTCTCTTGACAGGATCTAACCTGTTTGCTATCAACCCAAAGACAGGCATCATCACCACAACAACGAACACTCTGGACAGAGAGGTGAGCTCTGTTATCAGTTTCTTGAGAATTTCCTCAGACAGACAACACAAACTTTATGTTGCATAACATGGTTTGTCATTAACATTTCACTCATCTTGTCACATTCTTATTAAGGTTAAAGACAAGCATATGGTCGTAATTCAGCTCCAAGATAGAAATGGTGACCCATCTGGTCTAATAACCACAGGAACAGCAACAATAACTTTGATGGATATCAATGACAATCCACCAACCTTTGCAGAAACATCCGTAAGTGGTGAATAATTGTGGAATCATTTTAGGAAGACAGATCTTTGTGTTGCAATAATATGTTTTTGGACTTGTTTTGAAAAACACTTTTTTGTTTCCTTTCAGTATGCAGTCAGTGTAAATGAAAATGAAAAGGAAAAGCTTATCCTTCGAATTCCAGTGACGGACAAGGATTTAAAAGGCTCACCAAACTGGATTTCAAAGTTTGTCATCACCAAGGGAAATGAAAATGGCAATTTCAGGATAGATACTGACCCCGAGACAAATGAAGGGCTTCTATATGTCACAAAGGTGAGTAACATTTTACATTTACCAACATTACATTTTACAACCATGACTACTAAATATGACAGAGACTCACATCTTTTGAGAAGTCAACGACTATTAAGCAGCACTGAAAACAGATTAAAAATGTACACTTCCTCCTTGTTTTCCAGCCTTTAGATCATGAGAAGGCCAATAACATAAAGCTTGAGATTTCCGCACGTAATGAGGCTGAGCTGAGCAACACCAACGCCCAGTGGATGTCCATCCCTGTGGATGTCTCTGTCAAAGATGTTGATGAGGGCCCAGAATTCTCAGCTCCTATTGTCCGCTTCAACGTCAAAGAGAACATAGCAAACGGCACAGTTATAGGAAAATACACAGCCACCGATCCTGAGACCAAGAGCGGCAATGGGATCAAGTAAGTAATCTTATTTTTCCCATGTTAATAATGACAACGGTCACAATCGCAGCTTCAGCTTCAACTTTATGTTCCATCTCTTTAACACTGGAGGGCAGACTTTGACTGCTGCACTGAAAAACATGCTTATTATACATTGTTATACAAGTATTTTTCCACTGTCTCTCTCAGGTACTACAAGATTAATGACCCGGACTCCTGGATCAACGTCGACAGGAATACAGGAGAGCTGCGGATTGCAAACACAGTCGACAGAGAGTCGCCATTTGCCACTGATGGAATTTACAATGTCACAATGAAGGCTGTTGATGCAAGTAAGTCGCTTGGAAATGAGTTACACCTACTCATACGTGAACGTAAAGAAATATCTTAAACTCAAGTGTGTCAGCACTTGATAAAGATGTCAAAGCCTACAACACCTCGCCTGTTATTATTCACATCTCCTATAAACTTATATCACTATTCTATCATCAAGAAAGTGTTGTTTTGTGTGTCTAACGATGGCCTATTTGTCATGTGTTTTCATGCTTTTGTTAAGAAGAGCAGCCCCACCCTAAAGAGTATGGGTTTGAACAGATACTGGTAGTTGCCCAGACTTTGTTTCGTCTTGACATAACTTAGCGTCTATACATGAACTTGCAGTGACTCATGGAATTCAACATTTCCAATTAACTGACAGTCCAATGAAGTCACAATATGACCAGCTAGGGCTTTCAGGCAGTACTGACATTTCTGTTTTGTCTGTAATGAGCACTAATGTAGTATTAATGTATTTCAGGCCTCAAAACAGGCACAGGAACTGTTATCATTCAGGTGGAAGACGTCAATGACAACATGCCAATGCCCTCAACTGGTGACCTGACTATTTGCGAGAAGGACGGAGACCTTGGATCTGTGGTAGTTGTTGCCCAAGACAAAGACCAGTCTCCCTATTCCTACCCCTTCACCTTTAGTTTGCCTTCAGACAATAATGGCAAATGGGCTCTGACAAGGCTTAATGGTACGTGGTTTAATTTCTGCTCATTCAGTACATCTCTGACTGACAATTGGAGAGACCATAGAGACCTGTTAGCCACAATAAAACATTAATGAAATGCCTGTACATTCTCTGGGGAAGAAACAAACAACAACAACAACAACAACAAAAAACCCTTATAATTGCACAACATGAGCTATGTCACAGTAATTTATTTATATTTTGATGATCAAAAACATTCCAGTGAAGGAGCTTAACTAGTAATGACTCTTGAGGTTGGCACTCATAGCAGCGGGGTGAAAAAGTCAGCTCTGAATTCAAGTAATCTATAGTTAGACTTTGAGGTGGGGCCCATAATAAGACAAATTTTCTTATAAAGTTGAGCAGTTTCTAATAACTTATTATATTTTAAGAGCTAATTTTATGTTTCAATATCTATGGTGTCAAATAAAAGGCATAGTAAGAACTAGAAAAGAGAACTTGTTATAGTCCTCAAAAACAAAACGTCTGCACAATGTTCTGTTCTACTACTCGAGAAACTTAAATGAGTTTATTTACCTGTTTTGTAATTACACATTCCCTCTTTAGATACGGCAGCTGTATTGAAGCCAACCAAAAAGCTAGTCATGAACCACTACACGGTCCCTGTGGAAATCAAGGATCTGCAGGGCTATGGTGGCATACAGATGGTGCCAGTAAGAATCTGCCAGTGCAGGAATGGAGTCTGCTTGGCCAGGGATCGCTCTGTGTCATTGGGGGGACTGGCTTTACTGACTATGCTGTTGCCTCTGGCGCTTCTCCTACTGCTGGGTGAGTAACCAACTGGTAAACTCTTGCCAGCAGAAGTGTGTAGGCTGCGCAGTGTAGATAATGAACAGCAGTTTTGTGCTCATGCATGTGTGAAAGCGCAGGAAGAGTGATGTAAAGCTTAAGATTCTGTTGTTGCTGAATTATGCATTTTATAAAGAACACTGCAATACCATCACGCTCATCATGTTTTTTTTATTAGAAAAATGCACCTAGTGTGCACATATTTCTAACTAGCTTTGTTATTGCAGCTCTACTCCTTGCTTTTTCCTGTGTGACAAAGAGGGAGAAGTTGAAGCTTGACGATGGGGGAGACAGTAATGGAATCCTGCTCCCTTCAAACACTGAGGGCAAAGGAGATGAAGTGGTAAAGTCATAGTAGTGAAATCTTATTCAAACTTTTTTTTTGCTTTGCTCAGTTTCTTCAATTCAGTGTTGTTTTTGTTTGGTTTTGTTTGATGCTTCAGGATCCTAGTCGCATCTACATTCCACCTGTGGAGCAATATAAGGATGGGATATCAGGATGGACGGCAATTAGTCCAAGTGCATACGGAGGTCAAAGCATACATGACATTGGGACATACAAGTCTGGACTGTATCAGCATGATGTTCAGCAGATTGAAGGTCAGTTTGTTGACCATCGGGTTGGTAGCGGCTTTGACAAGAGTCACTTCGTGCAGGACTCGAGTCTTATGAACTGGCATACCAGCGGCCGCTGTATACACCAGGTAATCTTTTTGTTAATGTTTCAAAACTTATTACAAATTTGTGGACAGTATGTCTTTTTTTCTCTGTGGTTTAATAACTTGTCTGCTGTTTGTCAGAGCTTAGCTAACTCTTGTGTAATATAATTTTGCTATCTACATTGTGGTAGTATCCTCTGTAAACTTTAATCATTCTCTCGCTGAAAATGACTCTTTGGTTTGTTGGTGAAGGTGTTTGCATGTTCTTTAATATCAGACTGCCAGTCATATCCTGAGCTGCCTGGTAGAATCACATAATGCAATTTCTCTCCTCCATGTCACCCAGGCTAATAACACACATTGTCTCCCTTCCACTCTGTCTCTGTAGAAAGTGGGCTATTTTGGAACAGAGGACGATGGACGGTACGCAGATGACATAGTGCGCAAATATGAGTATGAGGGGGTGGGTTCTACAGCCGGCTCTGTGGGATGCTGCAGCGAATTTGACACCAATGAGAACCTCGACTTCCTAAACACACTTGGACCAAAGTTCAAAAATCTGGCAGAAGTCTGCAGAAAGACATGAACAATTGATGCTTTGAAATGATGCTGTTTACTTTTCTCTGTGCAGGATGTAGACAGGTCTGGGATCTTATTGTTTGGTATGCCCCTGAACATAAATGAGAGAAAGAACAAGCATGCAGTTTCAGTGCAATGCATGCACTGCTCTGCTATTGTGTTTTGCTGGAAGAATTTTTCTGCATCGCTTTTTGGTAAAAGTCTTTTGCACTGAAAACTATGTTGTATATACTTATCATGTTTCATAATAGTGTGCTAATGTGTTGTGTGTTTCTAAAATTTTGCAGATCTTTGCAGAATTAACATGGTTGTTGAATTCATTTATGTAAGGTTTGGCTGTGGGGTTTTCTATCACTTAGTGACATGTTTGGGTATTTTCCATAGTAATCATTCGCGATAAGGTTTTGCATGTGTGGCTACTTTTAAACTGCTAAATTTAAAAAGGTTTTACACATGCTTTGGAGGGAAAAAAACCTAATTGACAAAAACACAACAGAAGATACTTAACATGAAAAGAATTCAATCTTTGACTTCCTCTGGTTTTGAAAATCTACAGGGAACATCAGTGCAAACGTACTCCAGTCCAACTCTGGGCGTTGTTTCACATCTGTTACTGAATTTATTGCAACACCTAATGCAATCCTGCAGAAGTCAGCACATGGGTGTGAAAGGGAGTACAATGTAACTGACACTCCCCAAAACCGGCTCAGTGCAAAACCTTATAGAAAGCTAAAAAGTTTGGATGGTTGAGTATGGTTGAGGCTGAAAATTTAAGAGGCCTGACATTCCTATATTAAGCTGTCATGGCTGTAATTATACATTGTCATTAAAGATTGAATGTTTTGAAGATTTTTTTTGTTTTAACTGTCAGATTTAGTTTTATAAGAATGTAATTAAAAGCAAATACAATTTTTAAAGGGAGCGAAATAAACGTGTTATTAAGCAGAATATAACCACTTTTGAATTATTAAGAAATTGCACTAAATCCTGCGCTCCCAGCTTTGATCCCATGTTTCAGGATTTTTTCTTTAGCTAGTAAAATAAAATAAACTTTTGCTTGTGCTGCTTTGACTCTTTGCTTTGGTAGAAGGATAGAACAGCATATTAGAGCAGAAAAACAGTCTGTCGTCGTGCTCAGTTACGGCGTGTACTCTGGTGAATGATTCACAAGGTGTGACCCTTTCTGCTGGCACAATGTGCGTGTGCTATCAAATCTACTGCCAAACTGCTCACCCTCTGGCTAATATTTACCTCCAGCCTTCTGCACATTAGGTTGGTGCACTTTGGTTGGTAATATTTTTACTTCACCATGATTATCTAATCTTTTCTGTGACTGTCGGTCACCATAAACCTTGATATGCATGGAGTTTATTTGGTGAACAGTAAAATTATGTAACAGGAGAGTCCCTGTGGGATCTGAGCAGGATCCATTTTATGTAATTATTAACAACATATTTAACTTGGAGAGATTCCGCAGATACAAGTTTGGCTACAATAGGCACAGATCTCCATAAATGTATTGAAACCCAGATTGAAATCCCCCTTGGGTTCTTGATCTAATTAGGTTTAGGAATTATGGATGATTAATTTGTAGAATATATAGAAAAAAGCTTTGCTGCTAGTAAACAATTCACCCTAACCCTTTTTTTTTCCCCCTGATGACATGCAAAACGTGCGTCACGTGATGAATTAGGAATTTAAAGCTGGAAATATAATTACAGGATCTAGAAGGGACCATCTGTCATGTGATTGTGGTGACGAGTATCAAAGATGACAGCAGAGAGCAGAAAAAAAAAAAAAAAAGGAGGAAATTAAATCTTGGAATGAAACTGGTCCCTTGCTATGATGAAACACTGGAATCTTGTTAAAAATACAACAATATTATCCGTGCAGATTACAATAATACTGTCACAATTACAGGGGGATGAGAATGAGATGTGGACATCAAGGGTTTTTTTCTTTTTTCTGAAAATCCCACTGGGACCAATTACAAAGATCTTAAAAGTCACATAGCTCAAAATAATGACAATGAGGAGTTAACCCAAATATCTAAAGAAGGAACTCCATGCAGAGAGCACTGCTCGATTACCCGTATCACCAATAATCAGTCTTTTTTTTCCCCCACTCCCTTTTTAATTGATGTCCTTTTCGGAATGAAAACTTTCAGCATTCTAGACCTCTGCAATGACTGAAATCCTCAAGCATTTTTAGAAACAATTGTGTATTTCTGAGGAATAACATATTTATGTTTTCTCCACCAAGGGCCTGATGCGTAATATGTGACAGATGTAGAAACTGTCTAAGGAAAGCGATGATCTCAGAGACCTCTGAATAAACATTAGTCCAAACAAGCAAAGGTCATTTGACACAGTATTTATAGGCATTTACCGTCCAGTGAGTGTGAAATGTATCATCTGGGTTCAAACGAAGAAGCAGGGAGCATGACAGTAGCATTTCTATACGAGTGGCATCCTGTACTCTGGCTGGCTCTCTTACATGAATAAATAACAATTTGCCCCAAATCTACATGTATTTAAAAATAGCACAGTGTAAAAGAAACATTTCTCTAAAGGCCTACCACTTAGACTGACAGGCTCAGCTGCCCTAACATATGGTGTGCACCATGGGAGCTGCAAAAAATACCTCAGCACCAATTAAAACGACAACAAACCAGAGTTTCAGATAATTTCTTTAAGCATTATCAAGTGCATCCCCTTGTAAAGCACTGCCACTGATAAGCCACATAATTCAATAGAACGTTTAGTGTGTCCACCCTTATCAGAGCTGCTTGAGCCATCACTTCCAGTCACTTCTGTAAAGATGCAATTAATTCTAAAGCAGTAGCGTGAAATTAATTTATTGCTTGTAATTAGTTTTCGGCATACTGTGAAAACAATCTCTCCAGATAGGACATTTTCACCCTCCACCAGAGTGTCTGAGGACACTTGGCTCCATCTGAGTTCAGTATGGAGCAGAGCCTTCAGCTGCCAAGCACGCCGAGCACACGAACTTCCTAACCCCCTGTTGACTCGGCCTTGGGATTTAGAGTTTTATGTGGCAAGTGCTAGATATTTTAGTTGCTATCAATGTGCATGACAAAATAGTTTTGTCATGGTTTGTCTTGGGATAACACAAACCAGGTCATGGATATATGGGATTTAGATTGGCTTGTAAATGATGTAATCAGCGGCAGCGCAACAGCCTTTATTTAAATTATTGAGATGTATTCAGGAGAGATAATTCAATTATGTATTATTTCAAATTAATCATGTGTCACTGATCATGTATGTCTTTGTTAAGCTGCCTTCATGGAGGGTTCTTGGAAATACCAAAATGCTGTTACAGGGTCCAACACTAGGTGTCACACTTATCTCTCGGCTGAGCTGAGAGGAGCTGAGGAGGTGGCTGAGCTGGGATATTTATAGAGGGTGGCTGATTTCAGTCAAGACACCTCTCTCTCTCTGTCACTTGAAAAAAAAAAAAAAAAAAAAAAAAGCACCTGAGATCACTTCAATTAAGTTGTGAAGCCACGACAGCACAGTTAAAGTGAAGTGATGTGACAAGCTGTGACAGGAGCCTCATCGTGTCTTGATGTGGCATATGCCAGAGACTGTGCAGTTATCACATGCTCTTTGTCCTCTTCACTGATATTTGGTGTCACTTATCTAACATGATCAGCCTTCTCATCGCACCGCCATGCTCATTATGACTAAAGTGAGATTGGAGCTGACCACCACCTCTCGAGGACAGCGTGCCAGTGAGGCAGGAGAATCTGCCAAGATGGATCAGTTAAAGCTCCCACTTTTAATAACTGGCATGTTTAACTGGCTCTAAAGTACAATTAAGACCTCACAATTAAACCATACTTCAAAGTAGGATGCTTTTATACTTTTGACCTTTAAACACAACACTGCCTTATCTGCAACAATCCAAATATAGGTAATAGAAGATTGAATTTATTTTTAAGGCTACTGCTATAAACAGCATATGGGCGTTGGTGGTATCTATACCAGATAAAAATAAATATAACAATGTAATTAAGAGAAGGGACATGCGGTTGCTTTCATAAATTCCTGATACATGAGGTTGTGGTGTCATCACTACACCTAATCCTGAAGAACTATTTGTCAGAATGTGCTGTGAAGAATGTCCAAACTTCACATATATTAAGTATGCACAAGCCTAAATGACTTGTTATGTCGTTAGTTTGACATGTTGCGTTGCTTCCTGGAGTTGCCAGCTGTATTATTAACATGCAGTTGAAATGTGCAGCTTACATATTAATTAGATAAATCTGTTTAGTGCTGGAAAACCTCTATGAGACATGTGGGCCTTAATTAGACAAACTGATTCAAGTGATAAACAGTCAAGTACATAGATGCTAAATGAAATCATTCAACTGAACAAAAGCTTCCTGACAGTAGAGTACCCGTACAGTCTACACGCAAATTTCCAAATATGACATTATGATATTTCAGCTTTTACTGTCTTGTTCTGAGATTAATGCCCAGTCATCTCAGAGATAATTCACACCATCATATCTCCAAAAAGACAGCAAGAAGATTGACATGAATACACGTGTCTGTTTTCTCCATGGATTTAAATGATGAGGGGATGTACACATGATTAAACAGAGGAGTAAGACTGATGTTTTTTTTCTTCTGCAGGGTTAGTGGACATGAGTGAAGCACAGGTGTTTTGGATTTTTTTGGGTCTATATATGTACACGCAAACAAGAAACACAGCGAGAACATTTTTTAAATTATTCTTATTTTTTCGTAATGAGAGCCGGCAGCAACTGCTGCAGTCATCCAACTCCCAAGTCTCCACCGCAGTAAAAGCCGGGTGGGGTCGCCAACACAGCCTGAGGTTGACTACGGCTCCGGTCATTCGCCTGCACAGTCACACTTCTGAAACATCGACGGACTGTTGAGGTGTGTGGTTGAGCTATCTGGTTGTGTACTAAAGTTCTGGAGTGCAATAAACCTGACATAAGGCCGCAGCAGCAGACACTGTGCAAGCAAAACTCATAAAGTGTAGCCCTGTTCATTATTGTTCATCCAGCTGGGGCTTACGCTTCAGATCACACTTTAGTTGAGGTGTTGAGGCTCTAAACATTGTTCTGAGAGAAATTCACAACTTGTCCAAGGTTTTTAAGACATCACTTGTGCAAGTATTGTATCTGTACAGCATAATCTTTTTAATGACTGTGCTCATTAAAAAAAGAACAACACTACAGCTGCGAATTGGGAAGGGTGTCGTTGGTGCTGGAATGACTTCGGAAAAGAAAGAGGAGTTTCTATCTGACAAATGCATTGCTGCTCATCAGATGCATATTACTGCGTTGGCCCCATTCCATTTATCTGATGGAAACTGGGAAAAATAGGAACCTGACAAAGTGGGGTTTTTTTCTGTGTCGTTATCATAATCAACGTGAACTCTTTGCAAAATCCCACTGTCACGACTCAACAACTGCTAGGATTTAACAGCCGAACATGCAACGATCAGCAGAGTTGCCTGAGAATAAAGAAAGCAATAGGTGGGGTAGGACAGAATGGGGGTGTTTAAACAGGTAGATTAAGAGCGCCTGACACACAAACGTGGAGGTGAGAAAACATTCAGGAGGGTGTTTGTGAGATGATTGTTGGGAACTGATATCGGGCGGGTTGGAGCAATGGGCAGGCCCCCACCCGGCTCTCGTGAGTTAACGCCCGCAGTGAAGACCATAAAAAACTGATCAGACCACCTTCTGTGTTCTGCTGCTCCTGCTGCACCATCAGTCTCTTGGCTGGATGCAGAGAGAGACTTCAGCAGACTACAAAGCACAGCCTCACCAGGGGTTATGCCCTGATAATCACACCGTCTTAGCATGGAATTTAATTGGCCCACTGCACATTTGACTTCAGGGAATGTTTTTCACTGTAGGTGTCAAAACAAGATGAGCTAAAGGTTGGAAGGGGAGATACACAGAGTGCAACAAAATCTTGCCCCTCTCAGTCCTCTAAGCTCAATGACTGTAACAAAACTTTGCATATTGATGAGGATACATGGAAAGATTTTAAATCAATTCAGAGTGAAACACACACGCGCGCACACACAAAACAGGATAATTGGAATAGGTGTAAACATCACATTTTTTCCCTCATGTATATCTAGACAAATAGCAAATTATTCTATATATACCACAACCAACATGGCAAAGCAGAGTGACATATCGGTCACAGAGGATCTGCATTAGACAAATCCCGGTGGGATAAAGTATACACGCGTGCACACACAAAAAACTTGCACTGCCTGCGCACATGCAACTTCATTATCTTTGAATAAATGTAGCTACAGTGGAAGCAAAAAATCCAATACCGCACAGCAGCAAATCTCTCACTAAATCCTGTGACCACTTTGTTGTTTATTTTTACCAAAGTCTAAAGTTAAACCATACTGCCACCTCTTACATGTTGATCCCTTTCATGTTCCAAGGCTGAGCTCCAAAGACAATCTTTTTTTGATATCCACTAACACTGATGGTAAGGGAATACAATTTATTGATTTCTTGTCAGGCTTGGATCAACATGGTCCTATAAGTTGATAGTTAGTACATAACAACGCAGCCGGTGAAACGTGAGCAGAGCAAAAATAGAACAGCAAATGATTATGAGTACTGCGGTTGACCCCATATCTCATACAACTGGCTCAAAAGGAGTAGCTACACACAAATATGCTGTGCTCTGTCAAATTCGCTTTAGCTCCCATTCCCAGACATTCATTCATTAATTTTTCTACCGCTTATCCATTTATGGGTCGCGGGGGATGCTGGAGCCAATCCGAGCTCACATTGCGCAAGGGCAGGGTCATGCTGGACAACTCACCAGATCATCACAGGCCCAACACACAGAGATAGAGAAAATCAACCACTCACACTCACACCTACGGACAATTTAGAGTCACGAATTAGTTTGGACAGTGGGAGGAAACTGGAGCACCCAGAGGAAACCCAAGAAGGCATGGGGGGAACATACAAACTCCAAACAGAAAGGCCCCAGGCCGGGAGCCAAACCTGCGACCTGCTTGTTGTGGGGCAACAGTGCTAACCACTGTGCCGTCATGCTGCCCCATTCCCAGACAACTGCCAGCAAAATGATTAAGACTTGATTCAACTGAGTAAATAAATCTGATTATCGGAATAAAAAATAAATCACAGCAGCGCACAGTTTGGCCAGTTTTGCTGCTATGGTATGTCCTGTTCAAGTTTTAAAGTAATCCATGGCAGTTTGTGTAAGATCTTACTGCTTACACGCTCTCACATGTCGCCAAAAGGTGTAATATCCAACACCTGCTCATGACACACTTCAGCCAGCAAACAGCCAACCTTGACCCATTTGCTTTACATGCAGAATCACCTGTTCTCCTGCTGTTCCTCCACCAGCCATTCTGTCTCTGACACAAATCGCACTCTGCCTCTCCCTTTAAATAAGGGCGAGGCTCCTTGCTTTTCCTTTGTTCTTCTAGCTACCAAAACTATCGCCTCCTGTTCCCTCATTGATTGCGTGCCTGGCTACCAAGAAACCACTCCATCTCTTGTGAGTGGCAGGTAAAGGAATGAGGCAGAAGAAATCGATGCAAGTATATTTGGCAATCATTCCTTTCCTCTAACCTTTCATTCTCTCCACCAAGAGGTCAAATCAAAGCCTCGTCATCAGCGAGTCCGGCGCCAGCGAATGAATAGTTGCATGTTGTATTTTTTAAATTCCACTCACTCGTGTAATATCTATCCAGACAATATACAGAACCCCTGTGTGCCATTTGGAAAACCAGTCTTGTCTATTTCAAGAGATCCTCCAGCATTTCCAAAAGTCCAATATTGACATGGTGTTATTATTCCTGTTGTTTTATCAGAAAAATCTTTCATGATTTTTGCTGATGCATATAAAGAGAACAGCTGTATTTTTTTCTCCAACATTGTGTTATCCTATTGTATTTCCTGTCACCGGTATAAATGAATAAATTAAAAATCTGTACATTATTGAGATATATGTTGAAGTTCAATCTTGGCATTGATTGGTTTAATATTTGCATAGGCATTAATTGGTATTGACTGGACTGCCCCCATGAGTCATTTAAATACAGAGCTCAAAGGCTGACCACACCTGGGGAGTCTGACCTCAGAGGGCCACTGTCCAACGCAATGAATCCCTCTTCGATTGAACGAATGTATTACCAGGTGCCTGTGATTAATTACACGCGGGGCTCGCAGCCAATTGCTGCCACAGATGACAGCTTGTGTGATAACATTTCTTATCACTGACCTCCATCACCACTTCTATAACTTGCACAGATCACGCTGCCCTGATTTAAACCTTTCCAGGAAAGCTTTAATGGAGTCATCGTTGCTAAATGATTGAATGCATGACAGGAATCACAATTTATTTTGGTGCATATGAAACAGTGCTTCGAGTTAAAGATAGAGGACGGATGAAAATTGAAAGAATGCACTTGTTAAATGTTTTTCACGCCCACCTCCTCGGTCTCTGCACTACAAGAAATATCACCTTATTTCCTACCGAACATAAACAAGAGTTTATGTCTCCATTCTGCAGAGAAAAATCTCAGATATTCCACAATTGTTGTCTGCTGTTGTGGTTGGACAGCTTTAGCAGACTATATCCCTTGAACACAAATCATGGATTATGAATTTGAAAGCCAGTGCGGTTGAAAATAATTACTCATAAAGGTAGCTCCAGAAACACCTTCACATTCACAATCTATAATTCTAAAAATTTGAATGCTTTGTAATGTTGAAAATGATAGCAGTGATTTCCTAAAATTGTTCTGTTGACACTTTGGTTTATGGATTGTTTGCCATCAACATCAGAGAGGAAACTGCTTCTAAAAATACTGCTTATGGGCTATGTAGTGAAAAAGATGACATATTCTCAGTCATGTGGAGTTTAATCAGGAATTAAACATTTCCTGTTCGTAATTTGAGACTAACAGACACGGTTGTTGCTTACAGAAAATGGCAGCGTAACCCCAGATGAGGAGAAGGGATGGATGGACATTGTTTAATAAGTTTTCATTTTCAGAACACGTGAAGAGAGAGAAATGTGGCCTCATACACAACTCCTTGAAGAAACAAATGGATCTCTAAGGCAGCAGAGCAGCCGAAAAAAATGCCTTAGAACTTTATAAAGGATATTTATGTCTCTGTGGAATTACACAACTAATGGATTGAACAAGTAGAGTCCCTGGGTACACCACGGGCACACAGCCACTGAGTCCATAGGCAGAAAGTAGCCATAACAATAGCGAATAGGGCAGATGAAGGTTGCATGTAATTACACCTACCCTCAGGCTTAATTAGGTCACTCTTAAGTGAGTATTGTGCAATGCTGTGTGTATACATTTATGTGGGTATATGTGTGTGAACACCATCTCCCAAAAGAGCAGAGGGTCATGTCCCTGAGTCACAAGAAGAATAAATATACAGTAGGCTGCTGAAAAGCACCTCCCGCCTCCAGTGAGAGCAGCTCTGGTGAAAGACACTCAGGCAGGTTCCTGCTTGTGAGTCAGATCCAGTTTTGTGGATGCTCTTTCCCGGATGATAGGATTTATATTAGTAACCAGGTTTTTTGATCATTGTTTGTTGTCTGCCCAGGCGTGTCTGTGGCGCCACAACGTCGCAGTCGGCCTCTGTCATTTCCATGACAGACCTACTGATTACATTATCCCAACAGCTGGGCACGAGGCCACTTTTCTTTATGGATGCCAAGACATTTCTGCATTGTAATGCGTTAATGTGGATACGACTGTTCCTATCTTATCACTAGCAAGGGAAGATGAGAGCTTATCACTATGATCGTTGTTTTTCTGACTAACTGCCATGTGGTTAGGGTTGATGGAGGAGTGATGGGAGTTATAGGTGAAAGTCGTTATGATTGATTTCAAGTTACTCCAGCTGGCTGCAAGTTATCCAGATTTCTGCATCCGTTTTTTTGTCCATTTAGGCCACTTTATCGCTCTGTTACTGATTTACTGCAGCATCCGGTCTGCCTTGAGGAAGCAGCACAGCTCAAATACCAAATTATAGCTTTAACCTGACTGATAAAGATATTAACAGTAGCAAAGCCTATACAGCAGCAACAAACCCCCTTCAACATATACTCATGAGGTTATAGCACAGATCTTAAAGAGTACGAGTATTCTGGGAAAAAAAAAGAAAAAGAAAATAAAATCATCTGCTTTTTTATTCCAAAAATCTGATGATGTCTGAAGGATTGAGTTGCATATTAGTCGGACCAATACTTTCGACTCACCTAGTTGGGATTTAGTTGTATTGACTGTTTTCAGATACTGTCATCACAGAGAAATGGTTGTAGCTACTCATTTAATCATACTGAAATTATTCCAAGGTGACATTACTGCCTGCATTCCACATGTTGGGCTGTTTTTTCCTTTTCGCTGCTCCCATTTTTCATTGTCATTTTAAACTGTCAACCTTTTGTCCCGCGCTCTCGCTTTCTCTCTTTCTCGCTGTGTCCTTGATACAAGTACCCACTGCTTCTGTCGGAGAAGACCATTATTACCATGCATTGGCTGTTTGCTAAAAAAGAGAGAGAGAGAGAGAGAAAAGCTAATGATGTTGGCTTGAGCTCAGAGCTAATTAAAATTCTATAAATATGGTGGAGGTAGGTGGCGTGATGGATGTAGTGTGTCAGAAGTCCGGTGAGGAGAGAGGTGCGCCGAGATGTCCCCACGATCAATACTGGCATAGTGAATGCATGACGCTGCATATGCATTTAATGAACCAACCGTTTTTATCTGTTAATTATACGCCAGGACAAACCTTAGCATTCCTCATACTGTGCTAAACCTTCCTGGCTGTCCAGATAATGGCCAGCTATTTCGCACAACAAATCTGCAAATGGTGGGCACATTCCTCTACTTTTTATGCCCTCACTTTATCTCTCACGCTCCCTTCTCCGTGCTTTCATTTATTGCAGGTAATTCTCCATGCAACACACTCCACGCTACATTGGTAAATGTAATGCATTTTCTCTTTTGTCCCATGTCCGCCTAGTTCAGAGTAGCATCTGCATTCATTCAGCAAACATTGTATCTCTGAAAATGCCAGTAGTTTTTCAATGTGCTGGGAAAATTGTGCAGGCAGGCAGAGGGGCCACAGGTTAATTTGCGTAACAAGCAGTGTTGGGATATCGAGAAATAAAACTCTCAAGTTAAAGCCCACACAGAAATCATTTTCAGTAAGTGAAGCGAAAGTTTTTTGAAGACCATATTCTGCTCTTCACAGTTTAAAATCCGTTGGGAGAGCTGAAATAAAACAAACCCACTTTGGTTGGCCCGTCCACTTATCTGAATCACGAAGAGACAAGATGATGAGATGGTTGAGTGTTGAAATATCTATCTATCAACATTTATATTATGCCACGTTTAATCTCTTCATAGAACTTTGTGCCAGCTTATGGCTTTAAAAAAATCCTGCAGCGAAAGCTGTGGTATAATCCCTTATTACAGGGTGAATTCTTATGTGATGGTGAATTATTTTGAGGGTTAAGCTTTGAATATTATCTTGCACAAAGTAGTTTGTTGCTGGGTGAAGAGGTAATTTTGGATGCATGCAGTTATGCAATTACTGTGAAATATGAATAACGAATAGAGGTGAACAGTACATAATTCAAAACATTAACTTTTGCTCTGGTTCACTCATTAGCTGCCACTTATGGCTCTAACCCAAAACCCTTTTTATGTCATTTTTTAGGGCTAAATCTAACACTGATTGCTTCTGGGATAAAGCAGTTTTTCATTCTGTTTATGAATAAAATTTTCAGTGCTGCACATCGATAATACAATAGTCATTTTGCTGGTTAAACTGCAACATATTATATTTGAAATGAGTTTGAATTTGAGTTTGTTTTTATGCACAGATGATGAATCAGACTTTTAATACAGACCTTGCATTGGATTATGGGTCCCACACTGTTCACCCAGCAGACACCCATGAAGCCATTCTAAGTCAGCATGTTAAACTCATAGTTGTTCAGCCATCAGCTCGATGTAACGGGTCAGAGCACAAGCAATGAATAACATATTAGTGCCAAAATAATTACATACTGCATTGGAAGTTCTTCATGTCATACTGTAAACTCTACAGACTTGCGATTGGTGCACACATGACTACATCAAATCTTGGTAGGTGCATGTTTCTTAAGCACGTAATGGGCTGAAGCAGAATCCTAATAAAATTTATTTTAGACATTTTTTACCTCTAATTTTGATGAGAGATAAAACGCGTCAGTTTTTCATGGCACTGTTTTGATATCTTTAATGCTGGCGTATGTAAAGTCATCACATCCCATTTTGGGTTTATTTTATTCATATTATATCGTCCTTGTTATTTTATCATGCCCGAAGTAGCCTTTTGCTTTGAAAAAGTTTGCTCAGGGCTTTCTCTCCAAATCAACTCTCTTCTCACAAACACAGACACACAGACCTCACACACACACACACGCATACAAACTCACAGAAACACACAGCACTGTGACCTCTGGGCCATTAGCCTCTGGAAGCTTCCTCTAAAGCTCTCACCAACTCACTTCACGCAAGTTCAGTTTCTGTTTGTTTTTAACTCTGGCAGCTGTATCTCGTCTTTTCTTTTTCTTTTTTCTTTTTTTCTTTAGCACAATATAGCCATGTTTTTTCAGTTGGCTCAGACGGAGGCAGAAAAGCAAACATTCCACCGCCCCCCTCCCCTGTCTCAAAAGAGCAAGAGGGGAAAAAAGAAAACCCGGTAAAAATAACGGCCTTGGTGTTTGTGTGAGGTACTTGAGGTGGTGTTGGTGCAGGTAGTTATTTACAAAAAATATCGAATATTGTTACACTGTAGGGGGCGCTGTTCACTGCCGAACCAGCAACTCAAACCTCTTGTAGAGTGCAGGCATTCCAGTCTGCATGTGGGTGGAGGAGGTTCAGGAGGTGAACTGTGGGTTGTGGCAGGGCAGATAAATGTTGAAATGGCATTTTTAACCAAATATAAGGAACCAGTGATAAAGTGCCATGGTGCCCCTCTTCCTGTTTGCCCATTGTGCTAGGGGGTTGTTCTATTTGTGCTAGTTTGTGCTATGTTTAAGTTCTTTCATGTAGTGAAAACACCGATTATGTTGTTTCCATGACATCTCCGTGTGAAGGATATCAGTGGGCAGCAAGTGAGCATTTCATCCTCGAAGTTGACATGTTGAAGCAGGAAAAATGGGCAAGCATATTGATTTGAGAGACTTTGACAGGGGCGAAACTGTCCAACTGGTTCAGAGCATCTCCAACACTGGAACTCTAAGGGGAGGAAACCAGTGAACTTGCTGCCGGTTCAAAAGAGCAGAGGTTGGTCTATTCCAGCAGGAGAGCTTCTGTAGCTCAAATTGCTGAAAAATTTCTGATAAAAAAAGAAACAGAGCATCACAGTTTGTCTCGTCACAGGTCGTGTAGCTGCAGGCTAGTCAGGGTCTCCATGCTGAACCCTTCCCACCACTAAAAACTCCCACAATGGGCCTATGAGCACCACAACTGGATGAGCACCAGTTACATCATGGGGATGACTGAGTGCCTTGCCTACCTGGGAAAGACACGGCAATTGGATGCACTATTGAAAAAAGACAAGCAGACGGACGCAGTGCAATTCTCTAACCAACTTCAGATCATATGAATGTTAACCATGACAGACACCTTCAGCTTCACCTCCACCTCTTCATGGAAATAGCATTCCCTAATAATATTGATTCAGGGGTTAGGGTTAGGGCATTTACTGCTACCTATTTAATCAGCAGGGTACCTGAAATACACAAATGCAATGTGATCGAAAACTTTGATAACCACTGAGTACATACAACAAATCTGATTAAAATCATCAATTGCCCTTGTAACATATATGTATATTTTTAAATTGTTAAGAGTCTTTATGGACACATTGTGTATAAATCTGATCAATGCCCTTTTCTTTCACCTCATACAGTAATCAGGTGCTCATATAATTATATTAAACTGAAAATTATGTTAATAATATGATTCTTAAAAAAAAAAAGATGCAACAACTATGGGAAAAAAATGCTCTGCCAAAATGTTTTCCTTTCTGACCAGGCCAGGAGCCCTATCTCTGGTTAAACAACCTGTCAGTGAGTGAGAATTCATACCACGGGAAGACTATTGCTCCACTTTTGTCAAAACAAATTGTTGGAAATGGTGGAAATCTCGCCCTGCCTGTAGAAAATCAGCCTGTAAACTCGGTAGAGAAGTAAAACCGAGGACAGGCTGATGGTTTAGCCAGAAGAATTTCAATACTGCTCTGGCTGACAGGTCATTTTCCACAGAGGGAAGTTTCTCAGCCGGAAGAAGGGCAGCATTTCTACCATTTAGGGGTATTCTGCCTGGTTGGCAGTTCCTTTTCCAGAGGCAGGGGAATATTTCTGGCACGCCAAGCGACTCTGCCTAGTCAGCGGGTCGTTCGTCCGCAGGCAAAACAGCAAGGCACCAAGTCTGAATCCTACAGTTTGCGAACTCTTTGCACACTAGTAGTGGTTCAGGTTTCATACTTGGTGTAGTTGCATTGACAGGTACAGGAAGGGCCTCACTCCTATCTCACCAGAAATCTTGCTTAAAATGGCAATCAGTGGACTTGATAATGGCTACAGCAACGGCCCACAGAAATAAGAAAGTCATAGGCAATTAGAGGAGGTGCCAAAGAAGGCTTAGTGCACTCCATTATGTGTGAATGTGGTCTGAATTAAAACCTAATTTAAGGTGGCACCCAGATAAAAAAGTGTGTTTCATTTCTTCAATTTGTACAACCATTCCATTCCATTAGACATGTAATTTCTGCTCATAAGACACTGGGTGAAATTGGTGCCCCAAAGGAGAGCTTTTTTTTCCCCTTCCATTTAAAGTAATTAGTCCCGGAGAGCAGGGATGAACAAGCATGCATGCAATTCTGTACATGTGTGTAGGTGGTCTGAGATAGGGAGCAATGATGTGGAGGAAAAGAGCATGGGAGATTCTAATAAGGAGGCACTCATTGTTTGAAATCAAGCATTGATCCAAGGGTATCAATGCATTCCAATGTAAATATTTCACATTCCAAGACATAATGTCTTGAGTTTGTAATTTTCTCTAGCTGACCCAAATGAACAAAACAATGCAAAAATCAACATGCATTCCTGTAACCTGGTTACAGGATCATGCTCCATACTTTTTTACCTTTACATGATTCCCTGCAAAGCCACGAACATAAAAGAGCAAGATCCCCAGACTTTGCTATGTTTTCGCTCGAGTCCCACTGAGATGACCTGACTGCCGCCCACTCACTTACAAAACGAATTAGTCTGACTCACCATGTGGATGACCACGCTCATGGCCATTTACCAGCATCCAGACGCTATCTCACAATGCCCATGGTGGGTCGTAGCGGGATGATTGTCTTCTTTGTACTCAACCCACCAGCCCTGACTCTGCTCGGAATGATGTGCTCTCTACTCTGTAGGGGGTTCATTGATCAGGCTTTGTGACTCATGATCTAAACTGGAAGAAACAAGTTAAAACTAGCTTCAGGCTCACAACAAAATTAGCGGTGATAAAAAAAAAAAAAAAAAAAAAGTTTAGCTGATACACATCCAGAAATACATATTGGAAGCTTAATTGCCTTTACGATACTTTCACTAGGGAGCAATGAGGAGGAGGAGGAACGGAGCAATACATTCCAGTGAAAATATTCTACTCCAGAAATATTAAATATTAGAAGCTAACTTCTTTTCATGATGCTTTCACTGGTAACTTTCAATAGAAAGTTTTATAACCTGGAATTTATTCAAAAACCAAATCACCTTATTATATATTCTTGAGATTCTCAAAAAGAAGAGGAGAAACATGTACAGCTACACACCCAGGTAGCATGGTGACAATGAACTTCACAGTCATAGGCTGCACATAATATAGAACGCTACAAGTCTAGTTTATGCATGGTAGATAAATATCTAGACTACATAGTTTCCAACTACTAGATTTTCTATTATGCACATTTTTTTACCATCAAGGTGATAAAGAAATTCTTCAGTCATTTTTTTTAACTCTGCATTTCTATGTTGATGGTGCCTTTTTGTCGAGCAAGTTCAGGCACAGTTATTCTGCAATTGGTGGAATAAGCATCAAATAGTGCAGTATTTACTGAAAACACAGGAAATATTGCCACTGTTTTTATTTTCCAACCTTTTTGTGGGCCTCAGCTCAGCCACAGATAAGCTTCACCAGCAGGGTGCAATACATGAGAGGTTCAATTTATCTCCCATGGGATCGACTCCTCACTGAGCAGGCACCTAGACTGAGTAGAACAAGGACGACCACTTGCAAACACAGCCACATGATGAAAAGCTAGAGGCAGCGTCATCAAGAATCATGTCATTTTAATTTGAAGTGTTTGAGCAGTCAGATATTCCCACTTGGTGATATATTTCATAACGATGGCGTTTACATTTCCATAAATATAATTTTAATCACCCACACATGTCTGATACTAAGAAGAAGTCAGATGTATAAAATCATGATTGAGCTGCATAAATAATCCAGCAATGAACAGATCATCATTAAAATCAAAACCAACTCAGCCACTGAGAGCAATGTGCTCAAATAACACATCTTGTCAGCACACGCCACCCTGCCAGATTGATTAAACTAAGTACATCAGCCAGCCTGCACCCCAGAGGCCCTGAGAAACATGAGGGCATGGCTGGTTGGAGTGGGTCAAGGGTGCACGCAGCCGCATTTTACCATCACTTTCACTGCAGGTTTGTGTCCGAAAATAATATGCGGACACAGGTAGGCACATGTGGGAAGATTTGAAGTGCAATTCCATGGTGCCAAGAGCTGTGAGAGTGTACCAGCTGGTCTGTGAATACTTTAGACCCACTGTGTGACTGATGAATCTCCACTCAGCTGTCTTGCCGGGGAGTGTTTTATCTGCCGTGCCACACCTGCCGAACAAGATATTTTCAAAATCCATCTCCTTTTCACCCATGTTGATGTTACAGAACACTCCCGGTAGAATCTCGCATGATGCCTGAGCAAGGCTGGGAGGCCTGACCCAGATATGGCTTCCCAGCGTTGCAGACAGTACACAGCAGTGTCACTAAAGCTGCACATCTCACATGCTTGCACACAGCTCCTTCTTTTCCTGTCTCTCCCTCCAACCCCCATCCTCTTAAAAGAAAAAAAGAAAAAAAAAAAAAAAACCACAAACAAACAAACAAAAATAATAATAAAAAAAAAAAAAACAGAGCCACACAGAAAGCTCTTCAGGGGAATAAAAATGAGAAGTTTGCTAAAATAGTTGAAAAATGTGCAAGTGTACACTAAACAGTGAGGCTGTGGAGATTTTGCTCCAGTTGTTCAGTAAATTTGTTTTTTACAGTATATAATTATGATAATTATAGTAATATTCTCTAAAACCATTGAGAGAATGATTGTGTTCATTTACATCAATAACAAGGTTTTAAACACTAAGTCTCCTAGGTAAAATTTAGCAGCTCTAGTGTTCCTTTCCAAATGCAATAAACACCACTGGTGTTTTTCTTTGTTAGATTTCAAACGGTTCTCTGAAGATCATGGCTCACAGTTTATGGGAAATTAAATATAAAGAAAATAGGAAACATATAGTACAAATCCCCATATTTCAGCAAGCAAGTAGCACCTTTGAGTCTGCGAACTTTAATGAACCACTCTAGCTGAGAAGTTAGTCCTGTAGTGAATGACCTTCATCAGAGCTACACAACCAGAACCCCTTTTTTCCGTCCCTGTGACCGATTCCATAAAGGCAGAAAGAGAAAGATACTGTGAGGCAAGCACCAGTAAATCCAAGTGGGCCACTCAGAATGAGAAATGCTACGGGTAAGAAAGGGTTCATTTATCAGCATTAAGTCAAATAACGAGGCAATAGAGAGGAGAGGTGGTAGTGGAGGGTTGAGGTGGGTGGGGAAGATAGTGGGGGTTGAGTATACATCAGTAGGACAGAAGAAATTTAAAAGAGACATCAGTAGATAATGACTTCATCCCCCTTCATCTTTGCAAAGTGTACAGCTGCTTGTGTTACCACAACAATGGGCTCCTCAGAGTCTTGTTAAAAAAAACAAAAACAAAACACACACACACACACACAAAAAAAAAAAAAAGAAATGATAGACATTAGTGGCAAGCACATGCTCTTTTAAGGTCCTCGCTACTCTTCCAGTTTCATAAAATGGCCTGTATTTAGGAAACGAGATTAAACCCGTGCAATCAAGATAGCACCAAGGAATAATCCTGTCACAGATTTACAGCTCTTCTGTCTCACATATAAATATGAATACATGCTTTGAATTCTCACACTAACACTCCTTTCTTGTGCCTCCACCACAGTGAAGGTGCTGTCATCGACAGCGGCACTGACAGATTCGTCAGGGGGTGGTAGGTGTGGTTGAGTTGATGTAGTGTGCGTGGGTGGACATGATTTAGTACACACTGATGCTGAACCGCAGTGAGACGCAGTGGCACTACTGGTGTCGTAGCTACATTCAGGACAAGATTACTGCTTTTAATTCACAGCCCGTCCTTATTCTGGTTACTTTACTTTTGAAACCTTCCTTTGTGAAGCGATGTTTTTTTTTTTTGTTTTGTTTTTTTTAAGGGGGGGGGGGTTTGCATTGCTACTGATATTTATTAGTAAAGTGAAAAAAATAACCACTTGGCTTTCATCTCATAATCTTTGTGGTAGACAAGGTAATTCAATACATAATACAATAGCTTCTGGGAATCAATAAAAGAGCTTTAGTTTGATTTGCATGCTCATTTTCAACTTTTTCTGATTGTGATTACTGAAACTATAGCACGACCATTGCACTTTTTTTTTTTTTTTTTTTGGCCAATTTTCATTCTCTGTTTAGTTTCATAAACATTCACCCAACATCACTTCTTCTTGAAATATTCTGTACAAATTAAGGTTCTTGCCGCTAAACGTAATTGAAGACTTTGGTAACATTATTGTAGATAAGTCAACTATTGCTACTGACTGGTCCCACATTGTCAACAGAGACATTAGTCATTAAATAAAAATCACCACGTTGCCTTGTGTTCATGTGACAGCAACAATATGTATAGGTTGCTTTGATTAAAGGTCAACTCTCTCTCTTGTGCCTCTGATAGAGTCGGCTCTCGGCTCCAGCTTGGGTGCCTGACACCATCATGCCACAGTTTATTCCCCTGCTCAGGAGGGCAATCATCTTTCAACCCTGCAGTGCACCTCATAGCTAAAGGCACAGAGATAAATCACTTCTGTCCAGTTCACAGATGTGGAAAGGCCCTTGACAAGCTCAAGGGGGGCCCCAAAGGTGCCGTCCAGAGAAAGGGTGAAGGATCAAAGCATCACGTGCAGGTTAGTAGGTCAACTCCTGAGCAGGTAAACTGGGGTTGGTCTCCAATTGTGTACTGTGACTTAGTGTTACACACAATCAAAGGCTTTGTGTGAAACGACTGTGTCATTTCATCAGCAGTGGTAGGTTAGCGGAGTAATGGGAGGACGACAGCCACAGCAGAACCGATGACTGAATTAAACCCAGGATAGGTAAAAACCTTGAAGTGGCAGCTTTTCAAACACTCGACGTCTGCTCATATCAGATTTTACGCCTGCCGATTTCTGTGATGAAACAAATTTATTTTAACAGAACTAAAATGAATAGCAGATGGAAAATCAAGTACATTCACAAAAGCAAAATTTTTTGCATTAAGTTAACTTTTGAGGGATGCAATGATAGTTTACAAGTGATGTGACATTATTCAATTTGTCGTCTTTTCTCCTCTGCATGTTTTACAGACAGTTGTTAGGAAGGATGGTAAGGAATGGATGGTCCTGTTAGAAATCCTAACTGGCCCAGACTGCTCCATGGAATGAAATGATGTACAATTCTCTGAAAACAAAATGCCAGATTGAATCAATGGCCCAGTTCAGTCAAAAGTACAATGAACGCTACTGTGACCAACTAGGTGGTTCGAGTGTTAGCAAAAGAGTTGGGCAGCAGTTTACCATGCAGCCCCTTTGAATACTCTCCTGATGAAACTAAACTGATAGAGCTTTATATTTCACAAACACAAAGACAATATTTGATGTGTCACTTTGTAATGGGGCTAGGTACTGAGTACTTTCCTTGAGACATGAAAGTCAGCAAAAACAGGTCTTTTTCACATCTAACTTTTTGATGTGTTACACATTAAGATGAAACAGATGTAACTAATAACATTAGCTGAGGTTCTGCTCTATTCAAGTGTCCCTGTAAGTTATGGCAGTGGGACAGTTTAGCAGAATTAACTACACCAGGACCCTTAAATTAAAGCCGCTAAATCACATTCAGTCATCAATTCTTTCATTTACTTCGTCTTTTTTCCACCCATCACAGGCCGAAATGCACAAAAGGCCTGCGGATAAGAAGATGTCCATCCAATATCCAATAATCTATGTATGCATCAGAATAAAGTTCCTGCATGGCGGCCATAAATTTTATTATTTATTATTTATTATTTTCTTTCTTAGGAGAAACACACTCATTCAGTTGCTGCAAATGAGCTGTAAAATTATCAATAGTAATAATAGAATACAACACAACAGCAGCGTTATGGCTTCATTTTGAAAAATTACAATGACTGCTTCCAGTGCAGGATTAGTGGGTCCAGCTGCATTTGACCATCAGATTCTGCCTATAAACAATAGCTTAAAAGCTTTCACAGATAACGTCCCATTTTCTCAGATGTTCTAATGATAGCAATTACCCAGGCCTGCTTATATACCAAAACGAAAAAGAAAAGCCTGTACTCTCCATTTGCAGCGTGAACAATTTCAGCCACTATGCAGTTACAGCGCCAACGCTGCTTCGACATTAGCTATTAAAGCAAAGCAAAAGCCTTGCAGAAACCTTCTAAGCCAAAGAAGTTATTTCAATCACTCGGCTCTAATGAAAGCATTTGAAAACAAATTCCCAGTCACATCTCGCCTCTTGTCTAATACCCGGATTAACATTTTTGAGACACTGCATTTTTTTCCTTATCAGCATAAGACAGTAGGAGATAATTACACGCCATAGCCGTCTACTGCCTGTAGAAAAAGTCTTCAGCTACTGCAATCAATATCAGTTATGTTGAGATGGATAAACAATTTGCCACTTTAGAAAACAGTTCAAGCTTCATGGGTGTCATGGCAGGTGGAAAAATTATTCATTCCAAGACTTAATAAAAACTCAGTGGTATGTTTTAATGTTGTTAGACTCTTGTAACAGAATTTTCCAGTTATTATCCACAACTACAACTCTCTGCATAAAAAAATCATGAATATCTTTCTGAGCATATTCTGGGCAGAAGAATTTATTTCAGTGAGCAATAACAAAAGAATTTAATCAGCTGTATCATATCTGCACATATATCTGCTGTTTCCCGTACTTAACCTTTGACCCCCTGACTTGTCTGTTTTCCTCTGCCTCGGCAGCTTTGATTATTTCTTTTGATTCTGAACATACTGTCTGATCCCATTAATGCATTCAGACTCAAACACAGAACGTTTAGATTAGAAGTGACCTTATTAATTCATGATAAATTTGTTACCTTGCAGTACAGTATGTTTGAACCTGCCAAGTCAAATCACTATCAACTCCACTCATCTCTAATAATATTGTCACAGTAATAAGTTATATATATAAAGAAAGAAATTTGGTTACCATGATAACCCCTTTAACCACCATAAATTACATTTATATATTTGAAAGAACACTTTTTAATGTGGCTAAAGGTGAATTTCTTTAAAACAGCATCATATTTAATTAAACATTATGCCTTCAATTGTAGATATATTCACTCCTCTTGTGAAGGCTGAATTTACATTTTACTTTAGCTGGTACATTGCTTTGACAAGTGGCCTAAATTGAAATTAGTGACAGCTTTGTTTTAAAATGACATTCTTATTAAATGGTAGATAAAAACCCAATTTTATCTACCGACTAATTTCTGTGTCAAAAACATCCCAAGGTTCCGTATTTGCAAAAGGGTGGGAGCGGTGTAGGTGACAGTGGTAGTCGGAGTCATGATAAAATTTTCATACGCGACATAATAATATCATCCTGACGTAACGGCAAAAGATGGATTAAACCATTTAATTCCTTAATTTATGATAAATTGATATAGCCTAGTTCCAGGCCTGATTTGTTCAATCATTCATACATACAATGTTTTTTTTTTTAAGATATAAAATAACTTGTAAAATCTTATTCCCGTTTCTCGGCTGTGCTGCAAGTCCTTCATAGGATGTTGTAGGTTACTGTTTCTTCCAGGATTGACCAGAGCACTATAACAAACCCTTAAAGGGGCCTAGTCTGGCATCACACTGGAAGAGACTGAGAAGGCAGGCTGAGTAAACATTAACAACAACATGTGGTTGCAGGAGCTGGCACGATGTGAGCAGCTCAAACACACACATCCAAATATGACCACAGAATGTAATGTGAGAGAGTTATTTAGCTAATATGAGCAACTTCATATTAGAAGCACAATGGCAGAAGTCACTGAACTGAAACGTTACCATTATTGTTACCATTATCTGTTGTAGCAGGATGTTTCAGCACATTTACAAAGGCTATAAGGGCTATCACAGCATCACCTCATCATGTAAGACGCATAGATACCTTCTCACATTAAACATTAGTGGGCTATTGTCATTACTGTGGAGTGTGTTAGAATACAACACAGTCTTGTTAAATGTACATTCTCACACCATTTATCTATCATCATGTTAACCAAGGTAGTCAAAGTCAGCTTTATTGCCTACCCGTAAAATATGTACGGGACACAAGAATCTAAATTGCGTTTTTCTCAGACCCTCAGTTCAGAAAATGAACTACTGCTTTTGTACTATTGAATTTTGGTATTAAGAATCATTACATTTTATTGGCACTGGAGCCAACTGAAGCACTAATAAAGGATTATTTTATCTTATCCTAATTGTGATATCCTTATTGTGGCCTCAATGCTCGTTTTTCCATATAGAATTTCCATATAGAAGATAACAGGAACTCTTATGGTCATGAAGCTTTTTGAGATGCTGGTGGCATATCAGGCACCTGTCGATAGCAAATTCAAATCATTTTCCATTGAATCACTGCGTTTGCCATGAGACTGAATGTGAATATCAAATATTATTGAATTTCAATACAGCGCAAACCTTTCCAGAAACAAAGAGAGGGACAGAAACCATCTTCATTCTGAAAACGTTTCAAATTATTGAACACTTTTCAGAGAATATTAAATAGGAGCAGAGCATTTATGGCTATTTAACACAAAAGGAACACTTTATAACAAGTCACCCATGTTTCATCAAGCAGTTTTCCACCGAAGAAACATTAAAAATGAAGTGTTTTATGAAGTTCTTATTTACAATGTCAGATAACATTAATTTTTACAAGCTAACTAGAATAACTGTAGTGTGGATTGCCTCTGTTGGATGAAATCTGGTCACAATATTCACATTCTTGAGTTCTTGGCAAGAATCCATTGAATGAGGTCACATTGACATTTGACCTGAGAAAATTTATCTTTGAGTACAAGTGAACATTTGTCAAAAACTTGAAGGAAGTCCTTTAAATAGTTGAGACAATGTGTTTGAAGAAATAGTAAAGGATGGATGGTCAAACATCCCACATAATGGTGCTGGTCACAGTGTGGAAGCATGAAAAAAGATATGCGTCGGACAAAACTGCATCATTATGCCTTTTCTACAAATGCACTGTCGGCATTGGTCTACACAATTTGAGAAATGAGTTTCTTTTAAATTAAACCGAGAAAAAAAAATTACCAGGCAAGACTGACATAACTATTACTGAGAGGTTACAAGGGTCAAATCATCAAGTGAGAGAGTTGGGAACTTCACAGCAGATTTTTAAGATATTCAAAACTTCAGAAAATCAAAGTAGCATAACAGACATAATGCTGAGCCCCCCTTCAGTCCGAGAACATATGCAGCCTTGTATGGCAAAGCTATTAACATAAACATTGATAATGACTTCTCACTGAAGAACAAGGGCCCACAATGTGTTTTCCACAACAGCTACACCACCCAATTATCTACAGATGTCAACTTCACAGAATGCTGGTTCACCACATCTGTTTGTTGGTGGGAGATCATTATAACAAGCCTGTTTCAGACCTCAGCATCAAGCACTCTTTTGCAAATTTTATTGCAGCATGTAAAGCATTTAACCCAACAAACATTCTTGACTGGTATAAAAAGACTGCATGTTAGGCTTGATGCCCTCCGACAGTTGGCAAAACTGTCCTCATGGCAACATATAGGAGGCTGAAATTCAGCTTGATGAATAAATAAATGAATTTCTGTAATTGCCAACTTGTTTCATTACTCAAACAATTGTTTAGTCAAATAAAATGCCAAAAAATACCCATTAGTGCCCCCTGGAACCTAAGGTTGTTTGCAAATTGCTTGATTTCTAAATAAAAAAAAACAAAACAAAGAGACATCCAGTTCAGAACAAGATCAAAAATAAAATATAATAATAATAATATTGATTGATTGTAAAATGTCTTCATCTGTTTACATAAAAACAACCTGTTTTAAGCCATCTAGTTGGTGACGACACTATTATTGTTAGCAATACGATGAGCAAAACTTTCCAACACCTCCAACAGAATTTTAATAGTGCACTCACATAACAGGTACTATTTTTATTCGACAATAATTTCAGAGAAAATATGTCCTATTGGAAGTTTAACTAGAACACAAGAGTAACCCCTTGAAATGGAAACCGGGGTTGCCTATCCCCTGTGGGAAACGCTGAACACCATGGTATCTTTGAAAATACACTCCCTCACCCAAATTACAGAAATTGCAAAGTAGACATTTCCAAACGTCAAGGACACAGTGGGAGCGTATGTGTGAAACCCCCTTTATTCCATTATAGCATCAGGACATGCGATGTCAAGTGGAGGTCCCATGCTGATAATATAATTGGCTCCTTGTATGGCAGAAGCAAAAGCATGACACTGCACACCCCATGAGAAAGTTGAGGATATTGAAAAGGAGGGGGAAAACCTTGTTGATATGCATACGTGCATACGCCTGTGACAAGTAACAGTGTTAGCAAGTAATTACTATGTCTACAACAAAAAGGGAACCAGAGTAAACAGTAAAACAAGAGTTTGAACATTGCACCTTGTTATGGTTGTGTGTGTTTGTGCATTTTGCTGCTCTGCTTGCATTTCTCCTGTGGGTGTGAGTGAGTCTCCCCCCCCCCCCCTTTTTTTTTCCTGTGAATTAAAGTAACGACTGGCAGGTGAAGTCCCGGATTGCTGCGAGAGGATTGGTTCCTGAGTTGGAGGCGGGCTTTATAGGCAGGTCGGGATTGGGACTCACTCTCTTCTCTCTTCTAGTCGCAAAGCCAGCGGCCCTGTGTGTGTGTCTATGAAAGTTGTTGTTAGCGGTTGGTTTGACAGAATGATGGGTGGGGTTGTTGTGCAAAACGTTTGTCGAGAAGCTAAATTTCTGTTAAGCCAACCCACCACAATTATAGCACTTGTAAATAATCACAGCACAACCAGTAGACAGTAGAGTGAGAGGCCCTTGTTCATTTAGTATTCCTTTTTCTCCTGTTTATGTTAGGAGTACAGGTTAATTATTTGTCTTATTTCTTTTTCTTTCAGCAGGTAAGCATAGGGATGTAAGAGTGTTTTGTTTGGTGTTTTGGGCGCTACTTTCTCTCTGTGTCAAAAATAAAGAAATGCTACTGTGTGAATCTGGCTTCTTTTGGAACTGGGAGAATGGGGGGATACATCATACGGTGTCCCTGGTACCCCCTAGGCCAGGGTCATAACATACCTCTTTAATCTTAAACACTTAATCCTTGTAATGTCATTGGATCTTCAAGAGATTACTGAACTTCTTGGAGAGCAGTTTCCACAAACAGGACCTTAGAGACGCCATGCTGCAATTCATATGCCCATTCTGAGTCAAAAGTGAAGCACCCCAGGTTCCCAGCGTAAATTACTATTGAGTTGGAGGTTTGTGATGAATTTACACACTGGGTTTGCAAACGGTGCCCTCCATAAGGATCCTGTAGGCACAGCGGCAGCGAAAACATGACCTTTAAAAGCTGCTTTGTTGAGCAATCCATTCTTGCACACACTGCAGTACCCAGCCTCCGTGTCCCCTGTAGAATCAGGTTGATTGAGCATGGCCTAAATTGGATCAACCATATCTTGCAAGCAGGAGCCCAGGGCCCGTTAAATCGCCTGGGCTACGAGGCAGCCAAATACTTGGCTATTTAGTTGGCGGGCGAGCTTCCAATGCAAGGGCTGGAAGAGTTATAAGCCCATGAGTCTCTGAGAATGCCTGCTGCCATATTGCTCATGTTAGGTGTGATGTGTGGTTGCAGTTCACACTTGAGAACTCTACTGTCACTGTGCATTTTTACTATTCTATCACAAACCTTTCCTTTCTGTGAAGCTATAATTACTCTAAAAAATTAATTTAGATAGCAACAAAATTAATGAGAATAATGGTATGCTCTTGAAATATTTAGGTCTTCTCTTGACTATCTTTTAAACAAGTAGTCTTACAAATAAAGTTAGCCAGGCCCATGAAATTATCTGTATTTTGTGTCTGTTTATGCAATTTAGAATATTACTCATCTCATTATTATTGGCCATACGAAGTGAGGGGAAGGGAGGATAGACAGCCGTGGTGTATCAAACGCTCTACGCCTAACCACCCTCAAGAGTCACATTACATGAAAGAGAGCCAAATTTACAATCGTATTTGGTGCCGCAGTGACTGCTAACTGTCCGCACCAATAAAATCGCCTCTTACCCTCCCTAAATGTAACCGCTGTTGAAGCTATTAGTATCAAATCAGATCTCAGTGGAAAAGGCAATTTGTGAGAAAATGAGGCTCAAATCAGCTCTGCAAAATAAAACTGAAGTGAAATATTAAGATTTATAGCTGCTCATCTAATACCCCTCCCATCCAATCCCAGAGCCCCCATCCGCGCAGTTTTTTCTTTTTTTCTGTCAATTCCTCATTGCTCCCTCTCCTTTCCTGAGTGTGCCCCTGTATGGAGCAGTAGGCCTGGGTCAGGCAGACAGTTGCACAGCTGGGGGCTAATGCAGAGAGTGATGAATGATGATATAGGCTTTAGATGGAGATGTGCCATGGGAGATGAATCTCTAGCAAAGTCAGGGGGCTCCTGAGATTTTAATTATGCCCAAAAAAAGAAGAGAAACAAGGGAGGGAGTGGGGGGGTGAGCCTGTTACATTAATAATGCATAAACAGCAACAGCAATGTTTCTTGAAGACAGTTTTTAAAGAGACTGTCATTCACAAACTGTGTGGGACTTCTGTTAGACCTGTCCTTACTGTCACAGTGACTGGTGGAGGTTAATGCTGCAATGGTGGCTTTCATTATAAGAAGTGGAGAGAAAAGTAAGAGAGGAACATGACAGGAGAAGTGATTTGGTGCATCAGAAGATATTACCTGCACACGGCCAGCTCTTTCTTTTACGGTTTCCAAATACATCAGTGGGTAGCAATGCTGCTTTCAGGGTCCCAGGTAACATTAGGTGAAAGTTAAGTTACAACCTGGGCAGGGTGCCTGTTTGACAAACAACCATTCATGGCAATTTAGAGCTGCAAGTTAATCTAGCTTTAATGTCTTTGTACCGCCAGAGGAATCCCGCACAGGCACAGCTGACCGCTCCTCTGATAGAAGAGACAGACAATTAAGTGATATGATGAAGACTACATGTGTCGGTGAAAGGGAATATTAATGTTGACCATGTTTGATCCCACTGTTCAGCTTCTGACGCCCCTGTTGGATGTGCAGACTACTTGTTTAGTTCGCTTAGATTAATTATAGAAAAACACTCTCCAGCTGACATTAAGTGAAACAGGAATAAAGTCATTTTTGGTCATTAGAGTTTCGTTCAGAGAACGAAAACCTGACAAATGTGAAGTAATTGTGTTTTGCAAATGGCAAAGATGTATATGTAATGGTGCATAATAGAATTTGCAATGCAAAATTTTACACAACAGCTGTATACATGTGGCTAATGACATTCATTCTAATTGTTTCCACTATATGGTGTCTGATTACATTTCATTAAAATTAAATGCAAAATCATTTCAATAGGAAAACATCATGAGCAGAATCAACAGCATTCACTTGTCTGCTGTGAGGGAAAGGTTTGTGACAGTAAATTGTGTCTCCATGTGGAAGAAACACATGAATGTATCTTAACTCCAGCAATTTGTAATTTTCAAAAGAGGTCTTCAACTACAAATGAGCTTATTTGTTTTCCCAATGAAAAGTCTCTGCAATTTCTAGTTGCAGAAATCATTTTTGCATGCCTCTGGTCTTTGCAAGACCATTTGAACCGGTTTAATATATATCTACTTGGTCAATTACCGATAACAATTATCTTTGTTGTGTTAATAAACCATCATAATTTAGTCAATATGTATTGGAGATATGCCTCATTGTACAGTGTGTGGGTTGACTGCTTAACAGCCTTCTGCATGATTTATTCCAAAGGGCAATTATGGCAATAATGCTGTAATGGGCTGAAGACAAATAGACAAATAATGAGACACAGAAATCAATAAATAAGAAACGGGCATGAAAGGAGCACATACACACAATTACAGACACACACATGCGTGCACCCGGCAAAGAAAATCAGGAGTTGATGTTGGCAGACTGCCCTGTCCTGTATTCAGTAGTGTGAGGCGCAGACTGACAAAGAGAAAGCAAAAGAGGCTGTTAGTGTGCCTGACTCATGCTACTACACATCCCTACCTAATGGGGCCCACCATTATTCTACATGGAAAGAGGTATGAGACATTAGGAGCAGTGTTAGCTTTTGGGATACCTTCTGAACTAGTCATCCTTCCTGTCATCCTCTCAACAAAGCAGACAGTGTTTTGTCATGTAAAGTCAGAGTTTTATTTGCTTTTTTCCTGTGACTTTGAGTCTTGGGAAAAAGGATCACTTGTGAATCAGAGTTTGACACTATACAAAATGTGGACCATGAGGGGTTGCAATAAAGCGTCAAGTGAATAAAAACATTACTTTCCTTTTGGTTATTCTCAGGGAAGACCTAACTTACTTGCCTTCCAAATATTAGCACCTAATGACATGAAGTATAACAAAAATCTAAGCCTATTTCTCATTTTCTTCCCTGATGAAATATGATCCAGACTGAGCAGGGTATGTTTGAACATTCAATTGCTCAAGATCTTCAAATAAACAAAAACAAGAAAAGAAATAAAAGATCTTTCCCACCATTTTTGACACTCCAACTAACACAAAGTCAAGTGTTCTGGCTAGTTTGCACTGAGTCTATCAAAGCAAAGCAGCGGGAAGCATATCATTGTTCCTCTTTGCCACAGCGATCTCTCTGATGTCCCATGTAAAGGTAGTTGCTATTAATTTGACCTACTGGGAAGACAAAGGGGCAGAGAGCTCTGGTTAGCTAAAGCGTAGCGTGAGAATTAAAATTGGCTGAGCGGTGATGGCATCAGGGGCCGGAGCAATTGCTTGGAGAGATAAAGTAAAGGTCCACTAGATTGGACAGAGAGAGGACTCTGCAGTTCAGGATGACAGAGCTGATGGAGTGCTGTGCGGCGTATGATGGGGGTGGATATGTCACCTGGCCTGGCTTCACTCTCCACAGGGAAAAAACATTACTATGATTGATTCCTCTTTGATATTGGTTTTCTAGTTGTTCCGTCTGCAAAGGAAGAACCCTGATATTCTGGGAGGTGGTAAACAAAGACCTGGGAGAAGCTTAAACACAACAGCACCTGAGGATAGCTGCTTAGGATTCAGCTGTGTAAAAGATATATTTGGTACAAAAATGGTAACTATTACAGCGTGTGCATTTAATCTTCATTGGACACAGTGCCATCACAACTATCATTATTGCCATCTGCATCACTACCATCAAAGATGTCTAAGCTCATTTTGGGGGAAAAAAAACAAAACAACACATATATTTGTTATGCTAATCACCTCATATTGTCCAGCACTTCCTCCTGCTTCAAAACATTCAGATGTCTTTTTAAGCTCAGTTGGACCTTGAATCGCTAAAGGATAAAAGTAAATGCTGAAATGTATTGTTGGTATGTCAAAGAGATAACAATACAGCATTGAGCAGTATCCAAGCAAGTGCCATGGAAAAGCCTTAAAAGCAATGTATTGTGTGGGGGTATTAGCCAAGGCCAGCATATCTCCAGCTGAAAGGAAAAAGTGAAACAAGGCATTCCTACAACTGGGTCAGACAGACTCACACTATCATCGAGAATGAATCACTGTCAGAATTGACAAAGGAAAAGATTCTGAAAAATCCATTGAGACGCGCGATAATATATGAATGCTCTGAGATTTCTAATTGGTCTGATGAATTGAAAAGTCACCTGGTTGCCGGCTTCCTTAAAAAATAAACAAACAAAAAAACCCACCCAACCTTAGATTTCACTTGTCATTCTATTATATTGCTGCCTCAATCATAAATAAAATACTCATTTAACATTTTTATCAAAGGGCTGCCTCTCTTCATAATCTGCTGCGAGATCTGTATCAAATAGTGCCTGGCATGAAGGTTCACCACCTCTGGGTGGGATATATGAACAGATAAGTCAGTTACAGTATATTTGTTGTAATCTTCTGCTCATGATCTTTCCTTTTCAGACTTCTGGCACCACTGGCCTGCTTCTTTGGAATTCGGGAAACTATCAAGCTCCCCCCTGCTTAAAAAAAAAAAAAAAGAGAATATCAGTCAGTTCCTATGAGCTGTATTTGCCTCTCTATACAGGTGTTATCTTAGCCACGTTCCTACATGTTGTTGCTTTGTTCAGGTAGCTTCTTAATCGACCTGATGCCAAAATATTTTACAGTTTTATCCTAAAGAGCACTTTCTTCTATTCCAAGTCAGATCAGCAAATGCTTTCATGTTAGCAAATTTGTTTGTCACAACATGATACATGCCACCTGTTCTCAAGTAGGTGCACATTTGTGAGATTGCCTCGTAAACATAATGGAAGCCCACAAACTCATGTATATAGTTTCCATTTGTGGGCAAGTTTTTCAAGAGTAAAAGGAAAAGAATCAGAACTTCACAGCTGAGATATTCAAGCACTGCTGTCAGAAATAAGCTGGAAAGGATGTCATCCAATCACAGACATACTGTGACAGGAATAAAAGTGAGATGCTCAAAGATGTCTCATCCATTCCATGACTGGAGAATGACGGTCAAGTGGTCAAGAAAACAGGCCAGTATTAGTGCTAAACTTTTGAGAGCCTGAGGCAGCAGCCAGAGAGAGAGAGAGAGTTTTACCGCCTGCTGAACTGGTTATTATGCAAGAATATGCCAATAAATTTATTAAATTTATTTAATAAAAAAAAAAAAAAAAGAAAAGCACCGTCAACTCTCTCAGTAAATTAGCGAGCCCTGATGAAGAAAATGCTGATATGATAAACAGAATTTAACTTCAATCTATCTGATTTTAGTCATGATTAAAATTAATTTAGAAGAAAGTATCGTGGTTGTGAAATCAAACAAGTGTTTTCAGAGAAAGTCAGACTACATACAAGAATATGACTTGTAAGCTTAATTCAACAAAGTCTGAGAAGACTGCTGAAAGCCAGACTCTCTTAAATCACTGCATGTACCACTTAAAAACATATCTGTAGGAAAGGGAGGTTTTTGCACAAATTGTCTCCATTGTCTCTGGTTGATGAGAGATTTTCTTATGTGTACCACTGTTTTCACATTCTTTCATCACAGCATGTGAATTCCAGTGGGCCTCTCTGCTTTATTTTTCTTGGATAAAAGCACAGGTTTGCTGTTTATCTGGACCATCAGCATCTGGCACTTATTACAGAGGGATGGGAGTGCAAGCTTAGATTATTAGGATTACTGGTGGATTGGTAGAAGGACGGGATTCACAGCAAGGTTATTAATAGTAAATTCTCCTTTTACCCACTGAACAGCAGATAGCTAGCCCTGCAGGCTTTCCCTACATTATAAACGTCTGAGCCTACCTCCGCTGCTTTAAGAATACAGTGCATGAGAAAAATCCCCCTCAGCTATCTCCTCTGAAACTGCTTTGCTACCTAAGTGAAGGCTGCCATGATGCTCAGGAGCCAGACAGCATTGCATGCACAAGGACAAGACACTGAACAAGATACACAAATAAAGACAAAAAAAGGTGTACATTTAGCTTATCATGTAGACAGGAAGTTGACTCATTATCAGCGGTATTTCATTTTAAAAATAGAAACACTACAGCTTACACATTTACAGCTCGGACACTTTGTTAGGTTTTTACCACCTTGCTATCCTCTCAGCACGTTGGTTTCTGTGGCTGTTGAGATGTGTGTCTGTGTGTGTGTCTATTAAGTGTGTACTTTGTGAGCTTTTCCCCAAAGCAGATATAAAAGGACTGCTAATCCAGAGCGACAGAGGAATAAACAAAAATCCCTAATGTCACAAAACCATTCAATTATACTCCACAGCTGAGTATGGCACCGTGCACAGAATGAAAGGCAGCAAAGGTAACAATCTCTTTCTCTCATTACAGGAGGAGAAAGAGACGGAGGGAACCGGAACTCAATGAAACATGATAATGAAATCCCACACACGAGCAGCCAGATAGGCGGCTCTATTCAAAATAGAGCTGCCAAGCTGCTTTATGAGCATGAAAACATGGCAGTCCAACAATGTAATGTGTTCTACAACCAGTAGCAGTAATACATGGTAGCATCACTGGAGAGGAATGTGGTTACCCTCATCTGAGGTGAGAGGGCAAGGGGAGACTACAGAGGACTGCTTCAGATGGCAGTGCTCTTGTTGGAGGGGTGAGCATTTGATAGAAAAAAGGATCTGTGAGGTAAAAGAGAGGAGAGGAGGGAGAGGTGAGGGGAAATTTAGAAATATCCACAGATATATGCACCACTAAGTGACCCAGTTTAACAGCCTAAAGCCTGCTACCTATTATCACAGGGAAAGCGTGTTTTTCTCCTGCTGCCTCAGCACGGCAGGCAGACCCGCTCTGATACAAGTTTGACAGCTACAGGGTTGCTGCTGCCTGTTCATTGATTTAGGGATTGTGTTTTTATCCTGTTCATTAGAGCTTTCTAAGCGGTTGAAGCGCTTGCAGGTTTGTGACATTTCAGCTAGTCACATCAAAGGCTTTGGCAAAGAGGACACGCATGGAGCAGCTGGGGGCATAAGGGATGGAAGCCTGAAGTTGGAATTAGTTACACTGTCACCAAAAAAAAAAAAAAGAAAGCATGACCAAGCATTCCTGTGCACACTGCTTTATACTCTTTCAATAAAATAACAGGAAATATCGTCGCACCTTAGGCAGTGACCTTTGAAAAAGAGGTAGAAGAAGTCGTTCTGCATCTGGACTTTGTGGTTCCCCTTTTCCCCCTCGTAAGCAAATGTTAGTTTTAGAAGTTAAGTTTGATCAGGCCAACATTCAGTGTACGGGGCATGGAACATGGAGGAGCTGGTCTGATGTATGGCACCAGCTGCCCGTTGCCAGATGTTGTACAGGCTGACATGCAGGTCTGGCATCAGGCTGGCTTTCAAGGCTGGCCACAAACTAATTAATCTACTCCCGCCCGGTTTCACAGAAGGTCACAGTGAAACTATGCGAGTCTGTGTATATCAGAATGTCAATGTCTGAGTGCTTGTGTGTATGAGTGAGTCTGCATTCTATGAAATGCATACTTTAACAAAAGCTTTTGTGTCTGAGAATGTGCCCATTTCCGAGCATGGCTCACTATCAATGCGTGATTGTAGCAACATATGCCGAGTATCCTCTTAGTGGGAGTATATTATGGCCAAAGAGCATGTCTGCCAGTGAGCGGATAAATTGAAACAAGATGTGCTGGCCCCTCGCTCCTTTGAAGGTGTTCCACATCATACCTCTGATTCTGTGGAGGGTAAGAGCACTACCATAAAAGGACACTCTGTTTACCTTAACCTGCTCACGTCTGCTTGCCAGATGTTGCAAAGTTTTTCTTTCATCTCCTCACACGAACCTTATTTTTATTTTTACAGCAAGTTTGTTACTTCAAATTTTGCACTGGTGGGAACAGAGGAAAAGTCAACGTTCCTCCGCTGGAGAGAGGAGAGGCTAAATTTGAACATTGTTTAATATGAAAGCTCGCTGAGATTGTAGGATTTGGGTGGAGAGGCAGACAAGGTTCAATAAGCCGCGCTGTACTGATGAAGACATTGATACCACAGAGATGAGAGGCTGGGGCCTATAAACATGGCCTTTGGCAAACTGACCAACACATGTCAGACTTTCCCTAAAGTCCCTGTTATTCTTACAGAAATGTTTCCTCAGGGTCACTTACAGGCTGAGTGCTGATGACTGCTAATAGCTATCCTGAGTAATTTTCTTTTCATTTGCTTCAAGGACACTTTTCAAAAAGGAAGTGGGAAATGTATAACACCCATGGCATTTAGATCACTTGACTCTGCATAGAGTGCACTCAGAATTAAAACCACAATTTGTTTGGGAAAGAAAACAGTAATAGCAGTAATTCTAACCTTAGAGCAAATCTTCAATGATAAATTCAATCACATTTAATCTTGGTAATGGACATAGTTTAGATTTGATTAGGTTGCGTTTCGTGCTGAGTGTTATTCCCCTCTATGGTTGGTTTATGTTATGATGCATGTCTTGGGTTACTAATGTTACAGCGAGAGGAATGACATCTTGATTCAAAACTTTCACTGCATGCTTTTGAATTGAAAGAACATGTGGTTTGAGGGACTGTGCTCTCAATATTTTCCATATTGTTAGGCAGAAACATTGGCACAGACCAGCAGAAATGTCAAATGCTGTTTGTTAGGCTGATATTTTATGTTTGATAGCAAAACCAAGGCAAATGGGGAAATACTCCATGACAAATACACTCAGGGTTAATGTAAAACAGATTTACTTAGCCAGAAAGCATATATTGTTCAAAATCCAACATAGTTTGACAGCAAAGTGAAACCCTTATCAGACTGGAAGTGCTAACTGGAAATCTCCTGTTTTTTTTCTGTAATTAAGGAAAAGACTTTGTACAGAATTGGTTTTAATTATTTACAATAAATTCTTAACCTCAGGCCTTGTGTTATTTCGGATTGAAAGAGCCACTGAAACTCAGTGGCAGTTAAGTAATTACAAGACCCTTCAATGGATAGAAAGAAAAGAAAATTATAATAAAAACAGAAGGTCATTTCCTCTCGCTGCTTCATTGCCATGGCAGACAAAAATTAGGAAAAAAAGAACTGATTGGATAAATATTTTGCTTAAGTGAAGGTCTAACAGTACAAATGGCACAAAACAGTAATAGTTACAGTGTATAAGTCGTCTTAAACAGGAACTTGTATGTTGGTAGTCTTTTTAAAATGCAGGTGAAGTACCTGTCATTTAAAGTCTTGCACTTTGATAGGTGGTTGCAGTTTTACCACATTAAATGACAGATTATTTATCCTAAAAAGACAAATCTATTGTAGAATCCACCAAGTGCACAAACACAACACAAAGTCACAGACAGCAGGGTTACACAAAACAGCAACTGTCAATAGGATTTATAAAACAATGTCCATGAATTTAGCCTCAGTTAGAAAGACTTACTCCTCAAGTGGTGGTAATTAGACTCTATTAATAAAGTAATGATGACACCCCAATGAGGTGAGATGCTCAAGGTCCGGAAGATAATGGCAAAATATTTTTCCGAGATTGGATATGAAGTTTTCTGTTCTTCCGTTTGAAAGGTTCATCATTTTCTCATGTTTGCAGAGAGAATACTTCAAAGACAAAAATCTCTGACTCTGATCATAAATAGTTCTGCTTTGATCTGGGAGATAATAATTACAGGCTATTGTTTGGCAAACATGAAAACATTTCAGATTTAAGAGCACATACGGCCACCGAAGTTGGCCTGCTGCTGATTTGTTTTGACTTAGGTTTTATGTAGTTGGTGTAGAGGTGTTAAGTCCATCTTAACTGAACTACCCTGAAGTGTTTCTCATTCTTGCCAAGGTCAGAAAGAGACATAGTTAACTACCTGCCATCCATGTCCACATGAACATATTCAAGAGAAAACATAAAAAAAAAAATAAAATCAAAATAAAAGCTGTGACAAAATGAAAACAACAAACATTCACCTTGGTTATCACTTAGTGGCTGCTTGATGTTTCATCAGTGAATCACATCCATTATCGACGAGACAGCCTCTGTCTGTGCTTCCTACGTTTTCTGCTCGGCTTTATTTTGTCCCTTTTCCATACTCTTTTGCACACCTGAAGAACGGCGACTTGAAAATAAAAAGAGAGAAAGCAATCTTTTTTATTTTTTATTGCTTCCCCCCCCCCCCCCCCCCCGCTCTGCCACCTGAAACCCAGTTCTCACCCTTGTCTTTTCGCTGGGATAAAAGTGACAATGTTTTCAAAGGGCTGCTTGATTAGGCAGAGTGCAGTAGTCGCTGGGCCCTGCGGCTGTTGTCAGGCTTGTCTCTGCACCACTGCCTCTGCTGGTGAGATTTATCCTGTTTGTTTTGGTACAGTAGCAACATGTTTTTCTCCCTCTCTCTCTTTCGCTGAGCAGATATGCACCTTCACTCCCTCGAAAGAAAAAGCATTTTCACAGGAGAAGACGCAAGGTGCCGAGGTGGGTACCTGCACTGCTTCCAGGAAGGATTTCTCACTGGCAGATAGAGTAAATAACACTTACCCTGCTCCGCTTTGAAGGAACTTCCACACCTTTATTTATGTGAACATCAATTTATACAGCAGCACCTGCTGTATGATTATACGTTACAGACACGCAAAGCAGCGTTACAGCTAGATTTCAGTTAAGACCGTGGCAGTACAAGTTTTTATGTTGGTGTATGTTAATGTGTGACAGTGTGTCAAGTGCACCTACACTTGTATCAAGGCTGTGACTGTTTGTGCGAGTGTGTGTTTGTATACATTATATTGGTGTGTTTCAGAAAATTTGGACAAGAAAAGAAATAAGAAAAAAAAAAATGTTAATCCTCCTTTGATAACAGGTAATTAAAACTGGTTTTGAATTGCTGAGCTGTTTTTCATGTGTGGCAGCCTGCTGCTTATTTAAATCAGCCATTGCAAAAATTAATGAAAGACACACAAGGAAGGAAAGTGTGCCGTTACTGTGCATAGGCAGCCTATTTATTTTATGATAAAAAGGTGACACTTTGAGTGCATTGGCTCTTTTGAACAGACCTAATGGGTATTGCCAACCAGGATGGCTTGTGACAGATATTACCTTTATCAGAAAAATTATTGAATAATTATTATTGTTATTGTTACGTTGCCCTTTACAATACTGTGATTGATGAGTTATTGTTCAGCTCAGTGGACAAATAGATTTTAGCAGAAGAAAGAATCCCTTACAGAACATTAGTTTCTAAGATACCTCGATTTTACCTCGAGTTAAGTGCAACCATGTGTTGTTTTTTTTTTTCTATTATAATGCTCTGATGTTGCTAAATGGGTTTACACCAGTGGGGCCTCATTCTATTATTCACTGTGTATTGCTCGAGGTAACAACCTGTTTCTATGTCACAATAACAGCTTGAACAGACAATAACGCAGTGATTGAAAGATTGTGATTGATTATATATATGTTTGACTTTTGGGTACAGCTATTGAAGGCTTTATTGCCTCAACTGTCATGCAACAATTGATCAACTTTGGCATATTATACAAACTTTATATAGGATTGAACTGGCTGAAAACACAGATAGCCATGTATTTGATTTAACCCAGAGCAGAAGCGAGCCTGGAGATGGCTGGGTGAAGGAATTGGACTGTATTAGCTCAGTCTGCTTTGCTCTGCTTAGGCATCCACATTTCTCAGAAAAGTGCCAAACATGAGAAAAGCTGAGGAGGCTGAATTCAGCAAGACAAACATTTATCTACCTTTCCTATCTGCTGCTCTGCACATTCTTATCGTAATGATGATTTTGGTGTTGTTATAGTGGAACAGATAATTTCAGGTAACTAGTTTTGCTCCTGACAGTTACTCCTAACAGAGAATGCCTCAAGAGAAACCATCTGCCCTGGCTTTGTCTGACTCCTAATCATCGTGAAAACACAGCGCACTCGGCACAGCATGGTAAAGATATGTCCCTCTATGATTCACATCACACACAGCCAGTATCTCTCATTAACTGTGCCACCAAGGCCATTGATGTGGCACTTGCCAGGGTTACCTATGGGCCAGGGCCTGCCTGTTTTCAACAGGGGTTCAACAAGCAGTTGAATCCGCAGCACTTTCTCCATCACTGATTAAAATGAATGAGAGCCCCTTTAATGTGCGGCTTCCTCCAGGATGCAAGGTTGCCACTTAGCATACAGCATAAAAGCAGAAGGTGGATTGCCTCTCTGGGTGCATTCATAAATCCAGGACAAAGCGTGAAAAGGCTCGAACTGGGGGGAAAGAAGACAGAGCTTATCGCTCTGTGTGGTTGATCTTGCAAGGCTGACAGTCTGTGCTCACAGAGTGTGAATTGCTATGGTGCAGAAAGCTCAGCAGCTGCTCGACACTAATTGTGGGCCTCAGGTGAGCTGGCAGCTGATACTTTCTAAGACACCTGAACAGCGTAAGTCAGAGTAAAGTCATCATTGGAGTACTCAAGTAGAACTCGGAACCAGCTTTAAGAGCAAACATGTTTTAGAGCTTAATTGCACATCATACCATCTGTATGTCTCCTCACTATGTGACAATGGTGGAGTGTACAATTTTATCTAATAATAGCAAAAAATTGTATTTTACATTTTTTTTTTTTTAGCTGGAGAGAAGATGTCAGAGCAAAAATAGATCTTAATGTTGTGCAGTTTGGTGTTACAGTGGATATTTTGGACTGCACAAAAATAAAAGCTGAAAAAGATGACACGAACACATTCAGTACAAAGTAGCATCAGATGTTTTGCACGTAAAACGTGAGCACATCACACAATCAGATCTTAAATAAATTTTTTTTCTTGTGTGGAAGCAAAGGTTCTTGCCGAAGCACAATTTGTGGGTACATTTATTCCACCAAAAACATACACATACGCAGGTTCATCCCCACATCAGAAATGCACAGCATCATAAGCTAAAAACAGCTTTCAACCTTTTCTTTCCAGCTAATTTTCCATTGCTGCCAAATAAATGGAATCCGACAGAGCAGCATATGTGAGCCGGAGACAAAATACATAATTGCTTATTTATTTTCAAATTACATAGAGTCAAATAAATTGCATATGCCAAAGAGGAAAATAAGCTTTTTAATCGAGTATGACCTTTCCAGTATGGGTTTGTGCTTTTGTCGACATGAAAAAAGGAAAAGCGGAACAAAGAGAAAGAGGAGAGGGAGAGAAGGGAGAAGTTATACCGTTTTGTATCTGCTACCCTGTTGCCCTGTGGCGATGACATGGTCTGGAGGAGTTTCTCCATTAGTACATGCTGACCTAATGCAATAAACATCCAGGACTGATTCCTCCCAGACCAGGGGTACTTTATCACAGATTATAAACCCACTTCTGGTAAGGCCAAGGGGAGGAGGGACAAAGGAGAGGCTGTGGGTGGGTGGGGGGTGGGGGGGCAGTCATTACAAAGGCCAGAGACGGACTGTCATGCTTTTGCATCAGCCTCAAACCTCCCTTTCTTTCTCTCTCCGTCGGCATTCTGCTTCAGTTGTCAGGAAAATTGGCAAGCAGTGAGAATGAAAAAAGCGGGTCAAGTCGAGAAAACATGCCCAAGCATTGGAAGGAAAAAAAAGTAAAAGGTACTCCTCCTACTTGACCAAACAAGTATGAAACAGATGGGTTATTTTTAGACCAGCCTTTACAGCTGTTATCACTTACTGCACCCGTAAGACGTCAGATTTGACTGTAATGGGATCAGCATTTCAGTCCTCACAACCACATTGGGAATCATATACGATGAACGGTACACAGATTAGTTTCTGTTGAGAGAAGTTACATTTCTCTCTCAGCATCACTGCACTTCCAGCCGAAAGAAAAGTGCTGGCCAGTGATGGTTGGATCTGTTCGACAGCTAAACGTCAGATTAGCTGTCCTTTACATGAATGTTAAATAAGCCGTTGGACATTATCTCACTGCTTATCTCTTCTTAGTGGCTCTCACTTTTCATAAGTGAGGGTTTGATACGAAATGCATGGCATTTGTCAGGAACGAAGGTGTTTATCTAAGGAGAGATTTTGCCAGTGTGTGCACAGGAGGAAAAAGGTTTTAGCTCACAGACCTGAGGCACAGCCTGAACTTTACACACTTGTGCGCACACACGTGTGCATACACAGCCACACAGACATACATACTTCTACACTCTTCCTTTGACCACTGTATCAATAAAAAACACTTCGCCTTGTGTTACTAAACACTGACTCTTAGTCCTATAAAAACTAGACAGGTGGGTTCAGTGTAAAAACAAAAGAGGATTTTGTGTTCCTGTGTTGCCACAGCAGCGTTTTAGGTTCAGTGATTAATATACCTCCCACCGTGTGCTCTCAGCTAGTGAGAACCGTGGGAAGCTCTGCAATTTGGTCAAGTGCTGTGCTCTTACTGGTATATCTTTCCTCCTCGCCTTTTCACCTGAAAGCCACGCTCAAGGAGCAATTAAATATCTGACTTTTTGAACTGTCACACACAGCAACTACACTGTGCCGATTTAGAATTCTTTGTGTTACTGCGCTGCCTTTTCTTGAAGCACTTTTTCACTGCTGAAAGTTAATTCATTATAAAGTCGCATCAGCTGGGAAATGATGGCTCTAAACTATTGGAAAACAGTGTGGACTGTAACTCATATCACTGTAACATAGCTAAATGCACAACTGGCTTCAAACAAAGCAGACTTTTTTGGTGGGCTTCTCAGTAAGTGGAGTCTGAGTGTGGAGCCCCTTAAAGCTTTGCCTCTTTGTTGCAGTGAAATGGAAAAAAAACAACAACAACAAAAAAAACAAAAAACAACTCCACTTGTTGGAGGTCTGCTTGGCTGTGGTCCAGCCGACATCTGCTGACAAGGAGACTGGAGCTGACGGTGGACTTCCACACATCACACACCAACACTTCCTGATGACACTTTATAGCACCAAATAAAAACCCAAGAATGTTTCCCCTCTCAGTTTAAAAGCTATGCAAAAGAGACCAGTGTGGTTTCTATTGTTTCTGTTAAGAGCAACTTTAGTTGGATGGTGCCAGGTAATACATGTGGCAGACCCATTAGGAGCCCTCAGTAACTAATTGTCTGACAGAGACGCAATGCTGTGGATGAGTTCACTCCAAATGGGATCAGCAGAGTTTCACTGCCATGAGTGTGTGTGTGTGTGTGTGTGTATAGTTGCATGTTTGCAGCTAACACTGCAAAGACAAAGGTTAGCTGCGGAGTTTTACTCCTTCACAGCTGACAGCAGGCAGATTATGGAGAGAGGGGCATAATTAAGTGGATTGCTTTGGATGCAAAAGGTAGAGGAACAATGTATGTTCAGGTTTGTTGATTTATTGACCGTGTCGGAATAGTGTTTGTGTGAGTGTGTGTGTGTGTGTGTGTGTGTGTGTGTGTGCGCATTTGTGTATGTGGAAGGGGATTTGTCGCCCACGAAAGGATAAGACCATCCACAAACATCTGTGATTAAAAGTTCTCTGACAAGTTACTCTGTGCTTTCCCATGAAAATATATGCGGACACTTTAATCCAAAGAAAACAAAGACAAAACTCTGATAATTCCATTATTTTCTCACTGTTTACAATTAGAACAGAATGGCCATTCACCACGATGGAGGTTAGCGAGCCAACTGAAACACTGACGACAAAAAAGAGAAAGAAAGAAAGAAATGCATTTGCTGCAAAACTGCTGTGTGATAATTTCATACTACATTTACCCAAATATGCATGGCAGTAAAGAGGCCAGGCATAAATATAGCCAAGCAGCATTAGAAACTCAGAGCTCTTCTGGAGGTGGCCTATGAGACACTTTTACCAAATGTTTAAAAGTTGTTCGTATCTGTTATTCCAAAATCCAAAAATTACTTTTACTGAGACAATACAGGACAGAGGGTCAGCCGTCACAGGCCTGTCCTATGAACTAAAGGGAGCTGAAGTCAGCCGGAAGTTACACTGAAATTAACCATCAGTCTTTCTGCCACATACAAGGCAAGAAGAAGCGCTGTTGTAATGTTTATCAGACCCCTGATCAACACAAACACTGAGTGATCAGTATGGATGAGGCAGAGGCATGAGCGATTGTCTATGGAAACTAAACAAAACTTCCATCTGCCATCCATCACCACCACCCTCAGGACTGCTGTGATTTGTACATCAGCCAGTATAAACAAGATGGATAGAATCTGATTTTGCATACATAAATACATATGGCTCTATTTAACTTAAAGTAGATTCAACACACTTAGCATTGTTTAAATTTCAAGTCTAAGTTAGGCTATTTCAGATATTAATGCATCATATTATTTAACAGGGTTATTACAATTGTATTACATATTAAATGTTTCTCAGTCTATTTACTTTCTATTATCTATTATCTATTATTTATTTAAAGTCTTGGACTTAGACACCCAGAAATTATGAAAAATAATTTAGCAGTTTCTTTGCCATGAAATAAAGTGAAACATTCAGGTAAAACATTAAAGGCCATCATTGTCAGGGAAATGATTATTGACACTATTATAAATAATAAACACATTATCATAAATCCCTGTAATGCGGATTCTGTCTTCTTGAAAAATGTCAAAATGCTACAACAAAACTGCCACAGGATTGTGTAAATGTTACACAAATTACACTTTAGAGTTATAAACAATTATTAACTTCATTTATATTTATGCCACTTTCCTTCCATTGTTATGACAGTGTTATGGCAGCCGTGTGCCTCAGTGTTATCGGTTCAGTGCTAAAAACTCCCACTTGCCTGAATTTTCTGTGTAATCCGACGAAATCTATCTGTGGGCAGGGAGCAAGCTGGGTGCACATCCCTTCTGACATATTTGCATTTTCATACATCTTTTGACAAATCCTGGAGGACACAGGCCATTAGCAACCTGGGCTAAAGGTACTATACATGAATGCTAAATGAGCTGTTAAATAAAATCACCATCCTCATATTTCCTCCCTGCAAATCTTGGCAAGCCCTGTCGTACTCCTAGTAGTGACATATTGTTCCAATGCAAACGGAACATATAGCATGTCTCGCTGGCAAAGTAGGGAGGCTAGCTGGCCCATTCTAATATTTATGTGTATATAAAGCAATTATGCTTTCTACGCTTTTTAAAAAGTCTCTGACCATAGCTATACTACAGACTGCATTAGTTGTTGAGAGGATCCATGGTCTCTCAAAAGATGGTCCAAATATCTAAGAAAATCTTGTTTTCTCATTTATTATTAGTGCATGTTTTTTTGCGCATAGATACATAAAAGCAACATTGATTTTGTCCCACTCAAAACTTTCCACAAGAAGAACCTTTCTGAGAAACTTGTCAATATGCAGTCTCTTCATCATCATCCAAACCTCGTAACAGAACACAAATATAAATCATTTGGTTTTGGGTCTGGTGCATTCTGGGGTGCTTTACACTTGCAATAACTATGAATTTGCCCTTGTATTCTGTGCGTTCATAGTCGGTTGCTGAGCATCAATAATTCAAACTCTATGAAAATGACCTTTAGCTTGATTAGTTTTCCTCAATACCCATGTGACTTTTCATCAATTCTGTAAAAACTTTGAAATGCTGTGAGAACTGTGAATTCAAACTAACTTGGCCTTGGACTTCACCCTTGCTTGCTCCCTCTCGCGACTTCAACCTATTTACCCACACATCAAAGCTGCCGAAGCCCTGGCAAGTGCTCCAGAGGCCCAGCACAGTCCATGTCCAGTGTCTGCACGTGAGGAAAGTTTCGAGAATCCCCAGAAATCTCAACAACTTAAAATTTTCTAAAAGTCGGATTATGATTTCAGATTCTCTTTTATATCCCTTACTCTCACAGCCCTGTTGGCCTAAAACCAATCAAAACAACCAATTGTTGAGTAGACAGCTAGCCTCAGTCTCTAGGCAGTCTCAAGGCCTGCTATGGAAACTGAGTTTGACAGAATTTCAACAGAATAAAGCTATTCAGACACCACTGCCAGGGGGTGCAGGTTAATAGTAGGCAGGTTTAGAGCCTTATGTTTCTGAAGGAGGTTAATAAAATATTTTCCCATCTCTTCACATTGGTGTTTTGTTGAAGAACACACAATTGCACCTTTTTCTCAGGCTAGAGAGAGACTGTGCACTGAGAGGTCTGTAATACAATGAAATACATCAATATTGAGTAATTGACTTCCCAAAATAACGGTGTAAATGTTTGTTAGTCTAGGATGTTTTACATTCTTCATTACAAGTACGATGACCATTATCAGACAGGAAAAGCTGCACAAATGACAGTGTAATTTTTACATGCTGATGCTAATTATCATGGTTGGTATGAAAACATATATGGGTGATAGGAGAAACAAGGGAAGTATTCAAGCCCCTGCATGTGTGTGTGCCTTGAGGCTTGCATGATACACATCTTTTTAAATATTCCATTAATTGTTCTTCGCAGCCATTTTTTCTGCCAGCTGCACGCTGGCAAAAGATACACTGTGTTCCTCATAGATACAATACAATACTGTTTCAGAGGATTTTGATAAATGTAAAGAGTGGCCATATGGAAACATACTACCACCTGCAGCTATTTCTATATAGTCATTGGCTAATGTGACTCCTTTGTAGGAAATTAGGGATTTGTGGTTTGGTGCTAGTCAAACGTTTGAATACGTAATTAAAATAATTTGCAGAATATTATTATCACATACCAAATATTATGTGATGTATTGATACAATGGCGTGATAGAATACAAATGTATACAATTCTTGGATGGCAATAAATAAATTAACATACTAATTAAATATATGTATATATAAAAAATTGCTTGAGCTTTTTCACATTTTAAGATGCAGTCACTTGACTCCATTAGCCCGTATTTTTAGAACAGACAGAGATAGCCAAAAATGCTCCTAAAATCTTCACAGTGCCTATCAGACCTTGCAAAGCCTCTGGGAGTGGATTATATTTTTAGTAATATGTGATATGTTTTCTCTCTTGGGGGAATTCTGAGAAGCAACAAAAGGTAAATTATCTCATAGATGCCATGAGCAGCCATGGTTGGCTCCTATATTTTTCATCTGGTTATCTTGTGCTCATGTCTTAATGCTGAGGGTGCTGCTCTTGAAGCGGCCATGCAGCAATAGGTTTTTCAGTATCTGTCTGTGTGTTTTACTGCCGTGTGTTTCCATGTTATTGATGTTTTGCTGTTGTTTTTAGATAAGGAGCAATAATAACACAGTGAAGTGAAAAGAACTACCAAGCAATATCTTGTTATCTTGAAATTTTAATATTAAGCTTTATAAAAAAAACTCAATTGTGGTGTGATGATGAAACTATTTCCGTCAGATTAAAGTATGGATGCGAAGGTAAACAGGGTTATTTGTGGCAACTAAAATAAAGACAGGGGTTTAAACTTCAAAAGAACATCTGAGGTTTTTGAGTACAAAGAGACTCATTTTAGTCAGATCACAATTTAAATATTTCAATTTTTGTCAATTTAATAATCAATGATGAACCCTAAGAAAATACAACACTCTTTTCATGATAGTTTCTGTATTCAGGACACAGATTTAACTATTTCAGCCATGTTATGCAACACATTGCAGGGACTGTTAAAATTTAATCTCATTTAGTCATAGCATTATTTTGCTAGAATTTGCATATTTCAACAAAACTGGGACTCACCTTCCTTCTATCAACAAATACAAGCTGTTTCTTTTCAAGTTTAGCAGTTATTCTCAAAATGTGGCGATTGCTTAAAGTCAAACTTGTATTAAAACTGGCATTTGCTTTTTTATTAACAAGTCTGAATCTAGTAAATAAATAACAAAACAGAGCGATATGAGCGAGAAAACTTTTGTATAGAGTTGCATTAAAAATAGCCAGGAGCAGATTTTTAAAAAAGGCAAAATAGCAGATAATCCCTTCTCATTCAATCACTACATTAAATTTGTCCTTAAGTATCATATCTGAAGCGTTTCAGATAAAAATTAGATCTTGATTTTTTTTTTTCTCTTGATGTTTTCATCTCACTCTAAATGAAGACCGACACATCCGTTTATTTGCATAATTTATTTCCTATATTAAATTGTTATTCAAGGGGTAGAGTGAATTGGCAGGACTGTTTCCTCCGCAGTCTTCTTCAGATATCAGCTCAAGTGTTGCAAATGTATTCCACTTTTTGATTGAGTGACAGCTTTTTGTTTTAATTACTGGGTGTGTCACTACATTTGTCCACTCTAAGCAGCATATGTTTACCATCGGATAAATCATGCAAAAGCTCTGCTGGTGCATCCCTGAATCCTGTTTAGTGAACAGGTTTCTGCAGTCCAGTCACATCTACATAATAACAATTCCAAGTCCATGAGGCTTAGGCAAGGAAGCTCAGATGTTTTCTTTTTTTCCCGCTTGTATTTTCTCCTTTTGATGACAAGAATTGATGATAACTTTTACCAAAATAAGATTTGATATGTGCTTGTCATGACTCACTGCCAGCAGATATCACTCTACTCAGGGGTGGCAACCTCCATGACTAGATCAGACGGAAATGTGTGGAGCAGAGTTGAGATGAGACAAATAGTTTTGTTTCTTTTTTTTTCACTTTTGCCTTTAGGGAAAAAAAAAAAAAAAACTAACAAAACAAAGCATTTACAAGGAAAATTAATATTAGTCTTCAATGTTCCACCACATGTGGTTCGCCAAATTATCAGACCAACAATAAACTCAAAACCTGTCACAGGGTGACATAATACCTTCTAATCCACAAACACAACAGCACTAAAATATATGGGTTCTGCAGTATGCTACATATTTGCCTTCCACATTCAAAGGAGTTATGATTAATAAAAGGTGAACAAGTGCGAAGCCAGAGGCAGAAACACCTTCGTCTTTGTGCGAGCTTATTTTCTTCTGCTCGACTGATGCACACGGACATCATTATCCATCTCTGGAACGGCTCCTAGAACTTGGTTAATGTGAGAAACATAAATTGACCTCTTTTTTCTTCCTTTCCCTTTTCATTTCAATGCAGACAAATACCAGCGGAATAAAAATAAATAAATAATACTGTGCTGAAATCAGCATATACCAGGCAGACGCCCATCTTATCTCACAATGATAATTCTACACTCCATCCACATCAGAACAGTGCCTCAGGGGATGAAGATGCAGAGCACAGATAGAGCCTGTTTATTTTTTTGAGTGATGTGCAGAAAGGAGCTGAAGCTCTCACATCAATCATGGCTTGTTTTTGGATGCACCAACATAAAGCAATAAAATTGTTTTTATTACATTCTAATGAGACACACTTGTATATTAACAGTCTGATCAGCAGGGTTTGAGTGGTGATTTGTCATACTAGGTGCTTGTATCCATTTAATATATATTTTCACATCAGTCCCGTTAACAAATCTCAAACAAATAACTTGTTATATCATGGCAAATCACATATAAATCCAATAGCTATCACAGCTAGAGTGCAGAGCTGTGGTAATCACAAAAATATTATGTAAAGTATTATGTAATACAACTGATTTATATCATCAAACTACCAGTAAAAACTTAGCCAAATCTACTGAGTATAGCGGCATTTTTAAGCTCCTGTATACTGATTTTCGTTTCAGTATTAACAGGCAATGTCAAGTTCTCCAGTTTTCTTTCATTTTTTTTTTTTTCACTGTTCTTTCTTCTTTTAAATCACGATCATAATGTTGGACAAATAACAATGACGTGCTCAAGTTGCTTGGCACTAATTATGATTGTGTAATATATCACAAAGAACTGCTCGCTGATTCCCTCAAACGACACCTCCATATTATATCTGATGATAATTATTGATTAAGCACATTATATAATAGGAATTCCATGTACTGCAAGGTAATAGGGAATGTGAAGCAGCACAACATTGATTTTATCCTTAAGCTTCAACTTATTTGAACTGCATCCACATCAGAAAAATACACACAGACACAAAAAAGAGGACATATTGCACAGAATTTATTAAAACCTTCATAAATCTTCTAATTTCCAAACAAAAATTTTAATTTCATCTTTTGTAATCCTCTCATGACAACAACAGAAGAGTTGTCTAATTGCTATTTATACTTTGACTTTCTTTGTATTTATTAATAGTAATTAGTGTTTCTTTTTTTTTTTTTCCAACTCATTGATCACAAACAGAGAAATATGTGTGTCACTGCAGTCAAGGATGTAGCAATGAATACAAAGTCAAAGATTCAACAAGGCCTTGCTGCTTCCTTAGATTTCCCTCCACGTCCCGATCAGAGCAATAGGCATCATGGGCACTGATTCAGGAATAATTGTTCCATATAGTCATCACTGACTACTGGTTATACAGACCAGTGGTTTAATATCTAATCAATCTGAATGAATTATGAGCTCCTGTCAGCTCTATTAGAAATACAGTCTTGACCATTACATTTTTAATTAACCCCAAGTACAACATATTGGAGAGCTGTCCCAGATGTCACCGTGATTAACTCGGGCTAATAGAATGAAATGGCCCAACATATTTCACATACTGAATTTGAAATCACATTGGAAAGTGAATGTCTTTGGCCAGCAGACGAGAGAAGGGTTTGTACTACTTATCAAGTGATTAAGGCAATCTCTTTATTCAACTGTAGTTTCCATGGAGACGTGGCTTGATTTGACAAGCACAATGCGTGCAAGTGTGAGAGTACGTTGTGTGTGTGTGTGTGTGTGTGTGTGTGTGTGTGTGTGTGTGTGTGTGTGTGTGTGTCTGTCTGTCCATGTGCATGTGCTCTCGTTTTTTGCACAGAAGTCTGAAGTAGAAAAGAGACACAGCTGAAAGTAAACCCCAAAACCATTTTCTTAGTGTAAAATGCACATCCTCTGTGCTCATCCTCTACTATGGACTTTAGGAGCCATGAGTAACCATGGCAACAGGAAGCCTGTAAAGAGCAAAATCTCTTTGATGTTAAAGGATGTGTGTCGACTGTAAAATAAAAGGTTGGTTTTGTTCATCTATTTACCGGGAATACTGTAGCTGAATAAAAGTGAACACAGTGAGAATCACACACATGGTGTACGTGGCCCAAGGCAAGATGAAGTGTCTGGAAAGCCATATGCGATTTTAAGTGATAGAGCTTTTCAGTGCTATATTGCAAACAAAAACAAGTTGAAAAAGCTGCAGGGCGTAGCGTTTTACCAGGGGCAAGTTTTGTTTGATGAATAATGCAGTCATCTATGATCAACAAAACTGCAGATATGCTTAAAGCACACTTCTGCGCATGTCTCTCCCAGTAACTTTGAATATCCTAAGCTTTATGTAGAAATTGATGCTTAAATGTTGGCTGCCACTGTTTTAACATGGAGAAAGACAAAATAGTAAAAACAACTAAATCAAATTGAAACAATAATAGCCTACAGACTTAAAATTAAAAAAGACAATCAACACCTCTGAGACAGTGTCAACATAGACTTCTTATTATCGATCTCACGATGGAAGAATTTAATGAAGTTGTATCAGATTGGGTCATACTGTAGGGTAAAAAAAGTCTTGGTTACGGCAAATTACCTCTTTAATTAGTTTAGCTAATCTGTGAAGCACACACCTCAAAAAAAAAAAAAAAAAACACCTAAAAAAGTATGTTATATGCACAATAATTCACTCAACACATACAGTACACATGCACACATGCACTAGCTCGGCTAAATAAACTGGGAGGGAAAATGGGTTTGGGAACTGCCTGAGGAGATACTGAATTCGTTTGATGCTAATTGCACTGTCCTGCTGGGGAGAAAATGTACATCATTATAGCCATTAGTCCTAATCATCAGCGATTAAGGCCAGAGCTTGTATGCCCAAGGACCAGCCCATATAAGCCAACATGGGCTCATGGACCAGAGCTAGCGACACAATTATCATATGTGACAAGCAGCTGCTCCTTGGTCAGTGGGATTGTGACTGTTAGTTCTGATTTCCTTTCTTTCATTTGGGGATTGCCTTGTTAGGTGTGGACATACTACTGTACAGTGATTTATGATGAGATACGATTGGTAGATGGCTGCCATGTGCCATGTGATGGATTGTGACAAAGATGGATCAATTTTCCAGATCTCCTCTGTGTTTATATATATATATAAAAAAAGCTACTATATATATATATATATATATATATATATATATATATATATAGAGTAGCTTTTTTTATTTTTGGTCTGGTATTATCTTCAAAAAACATATCCTAGCTTTAGCTGCCACTTGAGAGCCCATTTTACTCCCCTTGAGTGCATCATTTCCATGCGATGCTTCTTCGTCTCTCGGGGTATACACGGCAATAGAGCAGTACAGGTCATCTGCAGTTCAGTCAGCAATTAACTTGACGCAATTAATTGCTGATTTCAGGAGAATAAACTGTTCAGAAAAATAAGACACACTGTGGAATTTGGAAGGCTATGGTTTGATTGGCTTTCATGGTGGCTTAGGCTGAAACGGTTCATGCATAATAGCTAACACTGTGCATTAGTATGCCATTAGGTCCCCGTTTGCATATGGGGATGAGTATGCATTTGGCAGGAATATATAATCAAATAAGCCTTGTATGTTTGAATTACTGTGGAATAAGGGGTCTTTTATTGTATTATTTGTCCAGGCTACCCATTAGTTATCCTTGACTTTCATACAAATTAATTTAGCCTTCGGACCCTAGAGGAAAGCATTAGCTGTGGCTTCACTATTCAGTCACAGTTACTGTTGATTGTACAGTTTGTGTACCCTCAGAGATCAAAGGTAAAGGTCAGCCGCAACCTCAAGTGGCCAAGTGTTAGAGGTTCTACATGATCCTGGGTTTGCTCTCAAGAGATATGAGAAAGACTGGAAAGGTCAAGTAGATTGTCATATTCAGGCTGTTATCCAAAAAAAAAAAAGAAAAAAAGAGAATTAGGCTTATTTGTCTTTTGGAAAGAAAAGACTTTGAGACAGTGCCAGCCCCTTTACAATTAGTTCAAGATCTGCCCCCTTTTTTTTTTTTTTTAAACAAAGAGAAGGACACTGTTGATTAATTTAGACAGAAAAGAGTTTGTGGCCTATGAACCATTTTAGAAATGACATCGAAGAAACTAATCAGGGGGGGGAAAAAAAAAAACAAAAAACAAAAACCACCACACACTTAAATAAATAAATAAATAAATCAGCAGCCGCAAAGAAACAGATATGACAGGCTAATTAGTTTGGTTCCAGCCTGATTTAGGATTGAGAGTCCTGATGCTGCGCTATGAGCCAGGGTGTAATGATGAGAGAGCCGGAGTGTGACCGCCAGCATGGCCCTGAGACCCAGAAGTTTTCGGGAGGCGTGGGAGGCAAGGCAGCCAAGCTCTCCCCAATGACTTGACAATGTTTGCTCCACCATGTGATAGTTGACATAATGAGCAAAAGTTTGTGTCTGTGTGTGTCCATCTGCGGGCTAGTGGTTTCATGTATGTGTAAGCTGGGCCGGTAATAAATGGGGAAAAAGAGCGCTCCATCTGCTGCTAGGCGCTACAACTTTCCCTGTCAACAATCCCTAATCACTGGAGATGGGCCCTATTAAAGGACACAGACTGAGATGTCCGGCCCTCACCAGAGCCCCCTCTGAGTGCAAATCATTACTCTCCATGTGTTAAATAAAGAGATAGCTGTGTCCCTTTTCGTGTCAGTACAGGTCATTAGCCTGTGTAAATATGTAACGCTCTGACATTCTGACTACAAGACCAGGCGTTATGTAAACACAAATTTAAACTTGAGTAATTAGGGGGGAAAAAAATAAATGTCAATAGATTAAAAGGAAAATGATCAAATAAATCTTGTTTTCTCTTTCCAACAGAGAGAATAATGTAGTGCTAACTTTTTAGAATAACTGTCTTCATAATAAATATAGGTAAAGGATCTGAGATGTGTATTCAAATCACAGATCAAACAGGATTCAAAGAAAGTATTTTGTTTTTAGGAAAAAAAGGATGCTAAAAATATCATAGATTTACATCACTGCTGTCAACACATGATAGTTGTATTAACTCCTGTTCTCTTGATCAATTTCCTCTTATTCATTTTCTAATTTACAAGTTAATTTTCTTTTTATTTGTTAATTCATGTGTTGGCACATACTTTTGTCTCTGCAGCCATCTGCATCAATAATAACGAGGGTTTTCTGAATGTCACATAAAATTTTTAACATTTTAGTGACTAAAATGGTAAGGCCACTTTTTGAGAATATAAATATTTCATTGACTACAAGATCACCAATGCAAACTCACTGTAGTGCTGCAGGAGAAATGTTGTAGGCTGGTGGTATTATACTCAAAACATCATCACTACTCTAAGTTAAACAAGGTTGTCTCCAGCATTACTCACAAGGTAGTAGGGGTGTGGCAAAAAAAAAAAACAAAAAAACGATTCATATAAGAATCGCGATTCTTATTTACTACGATTCAGAATCGATTTAAAATGTCCCAAAATTGATAAAAAAATAAAAAAATAAAACAAACCTGCAGGCTTTCTGCCTCCATTTTGTATGCAGGACGTCCTGCACCACAGAGCCGGTTCTGGAACATACACATGCGCAGTAAGCACCAAAACAAGGAGGAAACTACAATAATGGAGGAAAGAGAGATTCAACCGGCTCCGTCCTTGTCGAAGGCAATAAATTTTGACTCATTTTGGTTTTTACCTAGAGCGTATAAATCCATTTGATTTTTTTACAAAACTCCATTTTAATTTTGCCCATATTTGTTTTTTTGCTTCTTTTTTTTTTTTTTTTGGTTTGTAATTTCTGAAAATTCAGTTTTTAGCATTTTAACCTTTAACAAATTTAACCTTGGGGCAGGGTTTTAAGCTATGAAATTGCTTCAGTTATAACTGAAAACTTTAATGCTTCCACACATTTAAGCAAAAACATAACAATAAAACAATGGGGCGGTCCCATCTCAAGTTTGGTCCAGTCTAGTCTCTGGGGGCCTGGTGTCTTGTCTAGTCTCATGTGATCTGGTCTACTCTCTGCAGGATTCTTGTCTCTGGTCTATTCTGGTCGCCATTCCTTGCTCCATCACTCATTACAAATTATCGTAGTGTCCTAGCCCCTACCGGGAATCGAACCGTGCCCTTCTTATTGCGAGAAACGTACCACTACGCCAGCGTGCTGCTCAGGTCACCAAATATACTTACATCAGGTCACCAATTAACCTAGACGTTCAGGTGCCCCCACCCTCATCAAACCGCGCCACTACACTCAAGTCACCACATTCATTCATTCATGGGTAGAGGGGTGTGCAATACTCATGACCCCCTCCCCCTCCCCCTCCTCCTCCTCCTCCTCCTTTATGTAAAATGTCGACCAGTTGCATGTTATTCTGTGTTTATAATGAATTAAATTTTTTATGTTTTTATAGGGCCCTATCTACCGAATTCCCGGGAAGACCAAGCTTGACATTAGCTTCTCAGTCTGCAAGGTTTGCAAAATGAGGAACCCATGTTTAACTGCACAATTATTTTTTCATAAAGAGACACTTATTTTTGTTCATTAAGCAATATGTGATATTGTTTTTATGCAACAGTTGCAACAATTCCATCTCAGCATGGATAAATTTTCAAAACTTAATAAATGTGAAAAAGACACTTTAATGGCTCCATTTGTCAAAGCAGACTGGAGTAGATCATGAGGATCCTTTGCACACCTATAGATTGAAGCAGAAATTGTTATGAATCAAATCGTTTTGAATCAAATTGCAGCCCCAAAAATGGTGAGATAGTAAAGGATTCTGACCCCTACAAAGTAGTGCCTTTTTCAAAAACACAAAAAAACACGATTGCTTGAATCTGTATGATCAGCAAAGAATTCTGTTTCCCAAGTATCAAAAACGGTTTGTGTCTGTCGATACCAGACGCAGACGGTTTTTTCCTCTTTCGGTTAAGTCCTCCATTTAATCTGGAGAGCTTTTACTTCGGGTAAATGTGTACTATTGAATGAGAAAGCTTATTGAGTTGTGTGTAAGTGGATTTGGGTGTGACGATGACCAAAGCTCAGCACCAGATATCTCTCAGACAACACATTTGGGGCTCGAGAAAGCCAGCTCTGACCACCTGTCAACTTAAAAGCCATTTAAAACAAACTGCACAGTGAGAGATGTGGGGAGAATATTGACTTATGCTTTACCCAGGAGGGCTGCAGGGCAGAAGGAAATAACTGCATGTCAAAGAAATCTAAAAAAAGGGATGCAAAGGTTGTTTGCAGCACCTGGGATCCTTTGGTGGGATGGAAGACAAGACTTCTCCTGGAAAACAGCGATAGTTTCTCATCTTTGAGAAAAAGTGCCAGAAACTTGGACACCTTATAAGTCATTACAGCTTGTGGGAACCGGCAGCTCTTCTGTAGAGTACTCGAGAGGATTTACAGTCCCTCACCGTATCTGTTCAAGTCACTCACTGCATCCGTCGCTTAATGTTAGCTTTGCAGGATAAGCAATTTAGAAGGACAAAAAGGGCAGCCTGTGTTAATTCTGCGAAGCTCCAAACTTTTAATTAGGACAAGCCACAAAACAACAACAATATTAACAATAGAATACAAAACAATAAAAGGGTAATTATTGTGAAGCCATACTGAGGCTGCCAAGAACATCTTAAAACTAATTACCAGTGTCTGACAGCAGATGGTTTGGGGGTGACAAGGAAAACTGGGAAGGTATGTACATCAGAGGATATGCTTGTACATGTGTGTAAAAAAATAAAAAATTAAAGCTGTTGATTCTAAACACAGCCTTATTTGTAGTGCGCCTAAGTCTATGTCTTTATTGTAAAAGCAATAAACTAGAGTCACAGAAAAGTAAAATGAGTGACAGTTTCTCTATGGAATTTAATTAAGGCGCTAGGCTGGCAGGATGTTCAGCCAGCTCTAACAAGAATCTATTCTATTATATATATAGGAAATGAGAGAACAGGCAATACAGTATCACAGACAGAATGGGACACTCATGAACTTTAAACTTTTCCTGTCTTGTCCGGCCACATTTTTAATTGCCTTCAGATGTTATGAACATTGACTGGTACTACAGACCAAGTGAAGTGAAGTGGGAGTTGGGGGGGAAAAAAAAAAACAAAACAAAACAAAAAATTAAGGAAACTTCAACGAATATGTCATTTCTGTCAGAAGAACAAGCAAACATGGCCAAGTCAAAGCAAACATCCCACATCCTGGGAGCGATTTCCAGTTGATGAATACTAACTGTCAAACAATGTCAAACTATTATGCCATATCCTGGTCACCCATGCAACTCAAACTCTCCTCTAATGTAGAGACAATCTTGTGTATGTCAGAGAAGAGAGAGTAACACCATATTGGCTGCCATCTTACCAAAGCCTGTGTTTCATTTAGTTTATTGCTGTTGAGATTCTATCTATTTTGCTTTTAAAAACATTGATTTTTTTTTCCCCATTTTTGGCCATGTGAGACATGTTGGTAACCTGGAAAAGAGTGCTGCTTATCAAATTTCAGGACTGATCATTAAAAGTCTAAACCTGGAACATGTTGAGGATACCACTTTATATTCCTGAAAGCATCATGGCTGCAGTCCAAAAGCACCGGAATAAATGCAATTAACAATTATGCAATTATGGCCTGCTACGCATGCCATCTTATTATTTGAGCTTTTCTGATGTCCTTCGCTTTTTCTACCTGCATCTCTTTCTCTCTGCCACGAAAAAATGTTTTAGTCAAGCAAAACATACAATGACAGCTGGGGCTGAGATAGACAGGAGTCTCAGGGAATGCTTGTATTTAAGTACATTTTTGGCTTGGGCTTCAAGCCCAGGGGCTGAAAGAACTTGCAGCAAACAAGTGGATTAGAAAATCCATTTGTGAGCCCTGACACTGTGCTGCCTTCTGATATTCTGACATAAAAAGAGTAAGTGGGTATGTGGTATGCACACATCAAACACAGAGTCAAACATGCCTGTCTGCAGCAAGCCATTAGGCCCAGGTGAAGTTGCTGATGGATGATATCTCTGTCTGCCCCAAATCACTCACAAGCAGCTCAGGGCAGAGTGTGACTGGCTGAGGTTTTATAGAACTTCTCAAAGTCACAGAGTGAGATGACTGTCTCAACTAGCTCACCTCCGAGTACAGTGACAGCAACATATCGTTTCTTCCCCAGTTACTGAATGCACTTGAAGTTCTTGCTTATGATAATGACATGCTTCAAGTTTACACGTTACACGAGCTGAGGAGGCTGAGGCAATGTGATATGTCCATGTAAAAATATGCACGTCTTTCTTCTTCTTTATATCATTAACTTATCCATGTCTCTTCTCATTAACAATTAAAAAAAAAAAAAAAATCCAATGACACTGAAGGGCATTCTAATCAAAAACAGAGAAATGATACAGAAACTTTAGTTTTAAAGCTGACTGAGGTGCAAGCAAAGAACAAGCTTGTCACTCACGCAGCAATCCCACATTAATGTCAGACTAACATTACTCACCAGAGTCGGCCATGTGCATCAAATAAAAATTATGCATGACTGATGAAACACTTGCAAAATGACTTTTAAGTACACCCCACCAAGCTGGCAGAAGATGCTCTGCCATGGTCATAGAGAAGACACTTCAGCACTCCAGACGAGCACACTCTTTGATTTTTAAGGGCAATCCTACTTAAAAACTAAATTATTCAGGCTGTTTTGGAAAAATGTGCGCCTTCAATATGAGAAAAGAGCGAGCATCAAAAAGAGGGCCCAAACAAGAAACTGCTCACCCATCATTGCCCCTGCATGTTGGATGAAAACATCTGTTAAGAGTACAGCTTAATAAAAAATAAATAAATAATAAAAAAAAAAAAAAAGCTAAGCCATGGTAGCACTGATCTTTCCAGTGATGCAATGATTAATCATCCAGCAGTTTAGATGTAGCGCCAAAGTGAAACTATTTTGTTTTATTTTATTCTACTTTTAGCAAAAAAAAAAAAATAATAATAATAATAATAATAATAATAAATATGGTAATCTCTGGCAGTATAGAGAAGTCCTCTGATGACATGTCACCACTTGTTTAAATTAAAACAGTGCCTGTGCCAGAATCATCAAAGACTGAGACCTTGAATTCCCTCTGATCAACATGTGAGAACATTTTTTTCTTTTTTCAAGTTTTTAAACACTTGCATATAGTATATTTGCGAATTAGGGAGTGGCAGTAAAGGTATATGTTTAATAAGGAACTGTATCTGGTGAACACAAAGCTCAATATTCAAATAAGGGATGCTTTTCATCATCCTACTTCAGCATACCCAATTTCAAATTCCATGGATATAAAGCTCACTCCCACAACCACCCTGATTGTCTTTCTTGTCTTCTCTACAACAGGCTGAAATGATGAAAAAGGTTTTGGCAATATATGTCACTAAAACCTTCATATACTTTCTGTGTTGCTTAGATACCAACTGCTATTGGCAGCTATTTTCATGTTATTGTTTTTACTGTCAAACGCTTTTTATTTTCCAAACAGTACATCACCAATATACACATACCAGGTTGTGGCATTCTTAGGCAGCCTCATTGTTTTAATTTCATCATCACCATTATTCTTTTGCAACATGGTATTCCTTTATCGAACTACTTTGACGTAATCCTAGTACTACTGTAACAGAACCTTTGCCGTGTCTGTTTGTTTTTCAGCTGTATTACACAAAGAGTACTGAATGGATTTGCCCCAAACTTTAGTGATGGGTGACAAAAACTTTTGGTGCGACAAATCTAAAATATTTATGGTGCAGACATCTATGACTGTGTACAGTTTGGTGGACCTGACAGGCGTGGGTGGCAGTGTTTAGCATTGGTGAAGGTATGCGCTCTTCTGAGGGCCATTGTAGTTATTATTATTATTTTTCATCCACATAGAAAAGGAAAAACCTATGTGAACAGAGCAACAAGAAATGCCTGTAAAAGACCTGTAAACAGACATTTCACCTGTGACAGATTTCACTGTGCTGGCACGCTGCAAAAATATTTACTTGCTGTGCATCAGCTTTTCACCATTCTGCTTTATCATATCAATGTTAACAGTTTGTCTGGATGTAAGACGTGTGGCAAGTGTGGCCCAGAAAGTAGAGAGGAGAGAGGAGTATTTTCTCACTGCTACAGAAATCTCTGCTAAGGGGGAAAAAGAAGCTACACTTTAAGGGAGATCAATACCAGTTTGTGCCAAAGTAAAATGGATGATTCGTCTGACCTGCTGAACTTGTTGGAACAAAAAGTCATCAGGCTATTATCTGAGCATTCGTGCAGGATGTCCACAGAAATGCAGAGAACAAGGACATACCTTCAAGAGCAACTTGCTGAGGACATACGGCCTACTCTCAGTAGTAAAGAGATATTGCCAGGTATCAGCACTGAAGATAACAAGAAAGAATAAAATTGAAAATGTTCCAACTCCTGTATGTTACCACAACGTTCTCTCTGTCGTATTAGGCTAACGTATTGTATCGGTGAGAGTCTGAGTAATTTTGTCTTAATTGATTTGATGGAGCCTGTTCACATATCTTTTAATCAAACATCCTCACTGTATTGATCAGGTGAAAATGTACAATTGCCCTGTCCTGCCATAAGAGAGTGGAACCACTCAGGGGAAACTGTCTCATAATTAAGAACCTGCCCAAAACCATTAAACTGCTCAGTATCTCAAGCCTCCTTAGTTTGCAGTGCACAGAATCCGATCCATTGCTTTGATCTACAGGTCACAGAGGAACAAAACTCAAAAATCAGGCTTATAAATGATGTTATGAGCTATATCAAGCTGAGTATGTTGTCGGTTAGAAATCCATGACTTTTTTTTTTTTTTATAGTATAGTAGCTGTAATTTATCAATATGCTGGAGAAAAGATAAAAAATAGCTTAAGATTGTCACAGTGCATCAATTCAGTCATACAGCTCTGTGGCTAAATGGCGACAGAATAAATGAATAGGAGCCCCCCAACACCAAACAGTTCAACTAAATCCCTATAAAATGATAACTGCATTTCACCACATTTGAATTTCAGTGAGGTATTCGCTTCTAGCATGTCACACTTCAAAAGGTAAACTGAGGATCTTGAACAACAAGGACATATTGGCAGTGCTGTAAAAGATTTTATAATCAACTGGGTAGGGAGCTTAAATGGACAGTGCCACGTGGAGCCTGCACAGAAAATATTGACAATTTGCCACAGTGATGAGCTTAAATTTCATGACTTTCTAACAGAAGGACGATCTAGCTGCTTTCAATCTGCAAATTTCCAGAGTGCTGCTTATTTCAAAGGTCACTTCATTTCACCAGGAGATGCACAAGCTGGAATATCTCAACATCCTGGCCACACGCCTCCTTGGATAGAACTGTCAGATTCCCGTCAATCACAGAGGCACAGCTCAGTTGAGTTCATACATTCTGTCAGGGCAAAGATATGGTTTCACTTTGTATTCAACAGTAATGACCGTTATGTGCTCCATGGTTCAGCTTTTTTTTTTTTCCTCAAAAAAGCTGTTTCACTTAACGAATTATATGTGCTGCCACAGGATGGTATACATGATGTACTCATGTACGTATGTGTGCAATTTTCCTACTTTCCGACTTATCAAACATACTTTTGGGTTCCACGAAAGGTTCACTATTGAATATTTCTCACTCGACATGACGTATTACGTTCCAAACTACAGGGTTTATTTGTCAGTATTGTTGAGTTGCCTGTTGTGATCCATTTGAGATGGTCCCTCTGTAAATTTTTTTGGGGGGACTTAAAAGTGGTTAGAGGATAAAAACATGGCAGGTGGTAAATTCTTACAGTGTGTCCTGACTCAAAATGACAAGACAATGAACTGATGGAGGCAGAGAGGGGTGATCAGAATGGAGGAGCACTTTTCTGTTTGCTGCTCTAAGCTCTGAAGCTGAATGTTAATAAAGTCAACTGAACTCCTTTTGAACTAGATAGTAAAATCTCTTCTGTTCATATTCAGTTTGAGTGAGGCTGACAGCACAGTCAGGACTCAGGAGAGACGCTTTTTGGTGCAATTGGATTTTAGAACTGCACTGTCACATGGATGTCCTTTTTTGTGTGCAGCTGGCTGTGTAAAAAAAAAAATAAAAAAAAAATAAAGATATTTTCCCATTACAGGTAATGAAAAATTGCATCAAAACATGAGTCTGAAATGTCCAACTCCAAATGCCAGAGCTAGAGCCCTGACTCTGAGTCAACTCGGGTATAGCCCTAGGCCTCGTCAAATGTGCTCTCCCTGAGTATATACACATGCATCTGTGCTTTTGCCAAAATACACAACACTGAAGAACAAGTCATGACCAGTTTTGCCTGTGAAATTCACCAGCAGCTTCAAATAATAGTTTCAAATAATGGTTTTCCAATTTGCAAACGTCTTAAAAATTATTCTCTTAAGTATTCTGTACATAATTCATTTTGTTTTATTTGGCTATATGACCAGGATAAGCCAGAATCTTGAAGTCAAAAAGAGGGAGAAAAAGGTTTACACAAGTCTTTTTAGGGAATAATTTCATTATAGATTCCTGTTATCAAGACCAGCATGTTTTTCCTGAGTTACACTTTGTATAACACTGCTCTGTTTCATGGAGAAAGACAACGTCAGTGTCGATTGGAATGTCAATAAAATAGTAATATCAAGTAAGAGTACCACCAATATCCTGAAACGTCTTTCTTCACATTGTCTTTAATATCAGGAATGCTATGTTTATAACGATCTACACCCCCATTGAGCAACATGCCTCTAATAGTGTATCTTACAATAATATTAGTATGAGAAAGACAGGCTTTGGAGAATTTTTCTTCGACCCCAGAAACCATGAAAAGCAAAGCACTAGTTTAAATACTTAAGAGTTTCCTCAACAGAGTCATAAATGGTTTTCCTGCTGTTTCTTCACTGTGTTCTGATGATAACATTGTTGCACTGATAGACTGTGTAGGCTGTATCATTCTCCCTAACAAATAAAAAAAAAAAAAAAGTATCAAGTATCAAGAAACGTCAAAGTAATCGATAAGGTGTCAAAAGTTTGAACAGAATTGAAGAGTTATCAATTTCATATCTTAAGTCAACTGATAACTTTTCTTCAACTGAAGGGCAGGTGTGGTGAAAGCATCACATGTAACATAAAACAAAAAAAGCTCACCCAGAAGACTTCACAGCTGACTTCCTGCTGTTTCAAAAGAATTTCTCTTTCAAGCTGTGGCAGGGGTAAGTGTTGCTCACTCACACACTTACTGGCTGCATAATGTCCTGAACGTTCAGAAATAAAAACTAGAGTGATAAAAACTGAAGAGTGAAAGACTTACTGCTTGGTGCAAATATATTGCAACAACAGGAAAAAAAAAAATCACTTAAACCTGTTTAAATAAGAAAATTGCCAAAGAAATGAGACTGAAAATATTGCATATTTGGTCGAGAGGAGGAAATAGAAGCAGAATGCTAAGTGAGTAGTTTAATTGAGGTAAATTCTTTCAAATTGGGAAACCTGCAGTCTTTGATGCATCTTTGAGTATCACATTTTACACTGGCCTGCTGTCTGATCAACGCTCATTTTTTGTTTGTTTTAACATCCAATTCACCATGAAATTACTTCAGATTTAACCAAACATGAAAAATGGTGTTCAAAAGCTGTCACAGCCTGTATGTTGCATACCACCAGACATGATACATTTCTTACTTTGTGCTGGCAAAGGACCATGATACTCAGTGCTGTACTTTGAATATGAAATTTAGATCAGTGTCCGAGATGATTTTAGTTTAGTTGTGCTGAAAAGTGGGGCATTTACAGTAAGAAATTATGCACCAAGAGCATGTTGTCTGTACAAAAATATGTATGATAGGCTCTACTAAAACATACAAAACATACCCATTAAGCGCATATCATTTGGATGAAATATGTACAGTTAACATATACTGAAATGCTCTAATGTTTGCAGCAATCTATTTTCCATTCATCCCACAGTTGGAATAAACTCAGGTGATTTGTCTCTGTAATTACCACCAATACACAGCAGCACAAACCCTGTTGGGCCTCCTGTACAGCAGTATCATTATAATATCTGATTTCATGGGTCTTAACATGCAGCTACAATAAGTGGTAAATGATGCAAGTTAGTGTCCCTACAGAGAGGAACATTCTGACTTCTGCAATGAATTTGCAGAAGCCCTTATCAGCAAATAATGCTATTTCAATGTAAATTCATCTTTAGCACAAAAACAATAGGATTTAAGGCACAAATTACACTCCCATGTTCTGTTAAAATAGCAGCAAATGTCAGCTCTTCAGTATTATCAACATTTCTGCAAAAAAAAAAAAAAAAAAAAAAGAGTCAAGAGTAATTCCCCTCATGGAAAAGCACAGCATCCTTCACTCCACCAGTTCCTACCAGCACCACCTGCTTCCCTTCCTCTGTCCACCCGTCCACACTTTCTGTCCTTTGTTCCCCCCATATTCACTGAGGTGGAGCACTGCCCTCCCTGACACACAAAGGTCAGTCCACTCAATGACGATCAACAAACTAGATTCCAGGGAGGGCTGGTGATGGTCACACACATGCACTGAAATAATAAAATATTTAGCTGCAAGACTAAAAGTGCATCAATCTTATATAATGTTGACACCCTGTGGTGTTAAATTATGAGGACAAATGCAGACCAAAAAAAAAAAAAAAGTAATTCCCCTCTGTCTACCAAATCCTGAAACCCTACAAAATGAATCCAACAATGTTTTTTCTTTGCAGAAGTATTTCTTCTTTTAGGAGATTTAATTATATCATTTATGAGGTGAGTAGATTTCCCATGTCAGGTGAGCGGTTATATTCTTTTCATGCCTACTCCCTGCAGATACCTGACTGTCATTGCATATGACAGCAGCACCAGTATCTACAGTTTAATGTGAGAAGTGGCTTTTTGTGTAGCATCTTAATCAGAGCTGTTCAGTGACAGTTTGACACCAAAGCACTCTTGTTTTTCTTATCAAAGAGGGGCCTTTTCTACAATCAGCCTCTTATTTCTGTTTCCTGTATCAGAACTGCTTTAATGATAATAATGCTCAACTAAATTTAGGTATCAAAATGTTTTGCTACCCATTTAAATAAGCTGCATATATACATTACCAGCAATAAGCAGTAGAGAGATACAGTATCTCTTTTATCCAACTGTGGTCAGTCCATTCTCTTTCTTTCATTCTAGTCCATTCCAAGTACTGTGACATTTTATTAACCCCAGTAAATTCTTTGTGAAAACTGTACTTTAAACACAATCTTTACTCTTAGAAATGAGAGGTCACAATCCTCAGGGCAGCATAAAAATTAAAACCATGGATCAAAAGCAAAATTCAGATTTGTTAATTAGCTTCTTTCGGCTCTTTTGTTGTCTTTGGAGTGTAATTAGGATAATGTTTGGTGTGAGAACAGAAGCAAAGCATTTACATATAATCCTTAAAAGGAAAAATGGCTGTAAATATGCCTCCTGTTCAGTGATATTAGTGAGAGAATAAGAGCCTTTGAAATGCTGCAGACGTATATTTGTTTTATATATGTTTTGTTTTTGTTCTCCTGTGGTCACCATATTGGTTTCCAATGAAGCTGTGTCATCAAATTTAATTCTGTATCATTTGAATCCACCAAGTGTCACTGAAAGGGCCACAGAATTGAAAGCTATAGTCAATGCAGTTAAAAAAAAAAGTAATTCAATGTTAGGCTGAGTTATTAAATCGTCTGTGCAGCTAAGGGGAATTATGGACCACTGAATAAGAATTAATACACCACTATGTCACTGAGTCCAAGCCATCACTGGCTATACAATTCAACACAAGTCTCCAACGCTACAAAAAGCAAACCTGACGAAACACCACTGAAAGCAGAGCCAGCAGACATACACAGCAGGCAGGCCATGTGTTGTTTAGGCCTTCACATTAACCTGCAGCAAAACAGGGGAAAATGAAAATAACTGCTTCACTCACCAAACAGAATAACTGGAGGTTGTCAGGGTGGAAGATGTGGATGAAAGTCTTGGGATAATTCTCCTTTTTGTGTAGTAAGGAACGGGCTGAAAGAGAAAAAAAAAAACTTAACAATTTCTAATGTATTCATTTTTTGGTGCATGTCACAAATAAATGCATTTTGTGGAGGATTATTATTATTATGATGATTACATCCCACACTAACCTGTCGTCCTTCCGGGTGAAACCTTTGTCCATTGTTCCGCTCCAATTAACGTGCCGACGTTAATCATTACTTTTGCATTTTGGTTCCGGGTCACATTTTTGTCCCAGTCTCTTATATATATTGTTCTTTTAATCTGAGCTACATGTAGTCGTAGTCCATTAATAACGAATTTGTTTGTGTGTGGGTGTTTTCTTTGGCATACATGATCTTTGCTATCGATAAAGAAAGACATGGACAAAGGCATGAAAAGGAAAATGTCCTCCGGTTTTTTTCGCGGCCCACCTGTCATGTCTCTGATGGCACGTAGCACCACGGTTAGCCCCCCAAATCACTCAAGGCCTGCGGGGATGGAGATGACGGCCGAAGCGGGACGCCTGGGCAGCTCCGGCCGGTAAGGAGAGACTTTTCTGGGGTCGTGGTCTGTTCTTCTCAGTCCAGACGGGCTGTCAAAGCTAAACTGACAATGCTTTTGTTTATTTTTATCTCAGTTTTCTGAGGTTAGCTCGTTTCTCATCGTCCTGTGTATTAAGTGGTGTTACATGAATTATTCTCCCTCGTGCCAAAATCTGAACCGTCTTCAGTTCTGCCCCAGGCCCTTTTTATACACGACCTATGATCCCATGTAATTCATTAATTTAATATTATTGTAAATATTTAGAGCTTTTATCTTGTGTGTGTGTGTGTGTGTGTGTGTGTGTGTGTGTGTGTGTGTGTGTGTGTGTGTTAAACGTCTGTTTTGTGTCACCACTTGTTTGGCTATGTGCTGTCCAAGTGTCATTCAGAATAATAGTTTTTAAATGAACTTGGATTAATCAAGTTCATGCATCCAGTTTTTCAAGATAAAGGAGACTCCCTGTGTTCCATGATGTATTACTGCACTCCCTTACTGTCATCATACTGAGCAAAAACATATGTGACTGTATGCTGCAGGGGTAGTGCCAGGTCAGATAGAATGTGTCACTGAAGGTCCAAGGCATTTTCAATAAAAGCACTCAGGTCAAGGCCTGTAGAGATATCCCTGAGTGAAACTGAAGTACTGCCAGCACCAAAGTTAAGTCTCACAATCACTGAAATAGTTTCAGCCAGAACACAACTCAAAACCCAAAGCCAGGCCACTAAGGTGTTGAATGTGCTCCGTGTTTATTCTGCTTATCTGACTGAGATTACTTCAGATATGTTTATTTTATGTCATAGTCCCAAAAGCTGGGGCACTATAAGAAGGGAAGTGGAGACTGATATGTGTTTTTGAGACTGGTTGCTGCAGAGCTGCAGATTAGTAATCATATGCTACAAAAGAATGTGCTTTCAATTTATGTGCTCCCCCCCTTTCCATTCCATTGTAGTTCAAGTGGTCATTTCAAATTGCCATCTAAACAAAGGGGAATGGAAAATGCTGCTGTATTGATGCAGTGTTCATTTCTTTTCTGTCTAATAGGCCTGTGAAGTCTGAGTCCAACATTTATTATTCCCCAACTGGGAAATAATCACCTGGAAGTCAGTTAAATGCTCCATCCTTAGCCAGTCCTATACACTAAAAGCGGCCAAGCAAAGGGCCTGCAGACAAACATTCTTCAGGGCAAGCTTCACCCAACAAAGGCGAAGCATTCTCATTCATGGGAAAACATTTGTATTGTAGCTCACTCTCTGACAACGCTTTATACTATGATTTGTGAATGTGCAAGATGCAATTTAATCAAATAAAGAGTGGATCAAGCGCATTTCAAATAGGCTTTCATAATGTCTCCTTCTGATGACCACACATAATTGCAACATATAGAGAAGTACTATAATCATTCATCAGCAAGTCTGGGGTGATGCACATTTTGGGAGTTGGTGATGTTAGCTGCAAACATCAATATGCAAATTCTCCAGGTAATTTGTTACCAGCATCAACATTAGCAATCCCATTTAACAGCGCATTAGGGAGGAGCAAAACAAACAACTGCAGACCCTGGTATGCTCCAACTGGACGTGATCATCAGTAGACCAGCATGATGCCATCAGCACCGCCACATTCTGATTAAGAACAAAAGGCTGCAATTTGATTGAAACATGTAGCAATCTTTTCATTGTTGCTGTAGTGCATATATAGATAGATGGAGAAAGATGGATAAAATGTATATATATACACATGTATAGACAAATAGAATCACATTCCATTACATTTAAAGAACTTCAAAGCACTGCACAGCAGTAGCACATTTATACCAACAGATACTCATTAAAACATCCATCTACTTGTGTAAAAGAAAGAAAACTAGTCATCATAACTTCCCCTTTGGGCAGCATGGCGGCATATTGGTTAGCACTGTTGATCCACAATAAGAAGGTCACGGGTTTGGTTTCCTGTCTGGGGCCTTGCATGCATGCATGTTCTCTCCGTGTCTGCAGGTTTCATCCTACCATCCAAAGACATGCATGTTGAGGTTAACTGGTGGCTCTAAATTGTCTGTAGGTGTGAGTGGTTGTTGGTCTCTGTCTCTTTATGTTGGCCCTGCGATGGCCTGGAGAGCTGTCCAGGGTGTACCCCAACTTCGCCCAGTGTGAGCTGGGATTGGCTCCAGCACCCCCTAGACCCGGGCATGGATAAATGGTAGACGAAGAATGAATGAATGAACTTCCCCAAATACTCAACCTGAACAGATCAATGCAACAAACAGCAAGATGTTTCCACTCTGTTGGCAGGATTAATGGTAATCATAAATATGACTACGGTCCATGAAGGACACTAGCAGGAGATGCCTGTCTAACATGTCAGTATTTGCAGAAGAAACCTAATTAGCTATTATGAGATAACACATATTTTTCTACTTGGCATGCAGGGAGTTGTCCTCTCTCCATTGTCTTCTCAAATCATAATGTGGGAATACAAATTAAATTATCATCATAATATTACAATGGCAACTTTCAGTCTCCGATTCACAGCATTTGTTTTTTTCAGCCAGAGCGCAGGGCTGAACACAGGCATCTCAAATGTTTTTCAGGTGTAAGGCATATAAAAGAATGATTTTATTTCTTTATATATTTCATTTTTTTATTTTTTAATCTTCAGCCCCCCCCCAACAAAAGGTTGGTTCAGGACAACAAAGCTGTGCAGCTCTTTGGTAATGGCAGGAACCAGATGATGAGCAGGGCTATTCTGCCATCACTGTTTCATGAAAATAGCTTTCAACAATACTAAAAGGGATTAAGCCTTGTGAAAAACACGTCTTTAAAATCAATCATTCCTATCCTGCAACTATTAATACAGGTGGAAACTAGATGATTCAAAGCATACTGGCGATTTTAATTGAATAAAATCAGAAAGCATGAAATTACCTAAAATTGAAATTACATTAAACACAGTAAATTAAACTCAGAAGATAAACTGCTGTATAACAACAGAGGCTTTTAATGAAAGTAAGAGGACCTGTGAGCAAAGCTCAGAACAGGAAAGCACTGAAAGAGAGATTAAAAGAACAAATGTTACATGGAAGTTTACTTCTAAGTTTCTTAAACGCCGGAACAAAATTTAGTGGATCATTTTAAAGAGGTGACATGGTTTTATGGGAATATAAGTATGAAGGCAGAATCTCCTCGAGTCGCCTTCCTGGATCCAGAGTCGGTTAAAGAAAAGCTAAAAAAATAAATAAAATGTAGGTAATGGGAAGTGGTAAGTCTAAACAGGGCTCCTTCTCTATCCTGCCACCATATTTTGTGAATCGGACATGTTGCTGTAGGGCAAGTGATCCAGGCTTATACTTTTGAAAGGGTTTGATAAGCACAGGAGCTTGTAGCTTCTGTTGAATTGTGCCTGTGTAACATTAAGGTTGTCTGAGTTTTCATGTTTTGTTTTAAGTTTTCCAGCATGGTATTCATAAATTTGAATCTACAAGAAAATTGGGGGGAAAAAGCTAACTACAAATGTCATTTGTGGTTCATAGCGTGGAAACCTAAAAAATCACTGGACTATACCGGCTCTTCCTCTCAGTGCTCAACAGCATAAGCTTGTCAGGAGTGAACAGTTTCATCTGCTGACTGCCTCTCTCCACCTCACTGCCACCTTGTTTAGCCTGATCCGCCAATCTTCAGCAAGCTAATGCATGATGACACTTTGTCACCAGATTCCTAAACTCCTACCCACAATATAATTTGTCATCACATTCAGGAGTCCATGACATTCATAAGAGCTTCTCTGTCAGTGTCAATTTCAGTCTCATTTTAAGGGTTGTGAGCCCTGACATTCTCACGAACAGATGCTCAAAAAATGTTCTCAAGGTTCATTTCAATTTAATGTTCCCAGTGCTCACGTTCCAGCCAAACAGCTGCTTGTATCCTATATCGGTAACACTTTATATATTAATACAAATTCATATATGTATATACATAATAGATGTTGTAAACAAAAGCCTTATTTTACCTCTGTACCTGTCAAAACATGCAATTATAGCTGCATATTGATTATTTTTGAATGTACTGACCGACGAAGCTGAAACTTTGTAGCAGCAACCTCCAATCAAGGTGACATCTGTCTAATTTGGCCCTAAAGGCAGAAAGGAAATTCAGATGTAATGATGCGTTTATGAGAAGTAATTTCGGACCCTCAAGGAAACAAAGTAAATTACACACCAGGGCATTAACATTTTAGCTCTTGACCTAGCAGCCATTATACTAACATTTACATTACTGCTCTCCATATAGTATAAGAAATGTGAAGGAGGTTTTAATTGAAGGTTGATGTAACCTTTTTATGTGTAAGGTTGGGCAATCAGTCTTAATGTAGGGGGTGCAATGCTCAGCTAACCTACTCAGGTTACATCACATCAAATATATCTCCTGTTTCCAATCTGCCTGGGTTAGAAAAGCAAAGTAATGAAGTGAACAGGGAACCTAATTAAAAGTTGAATGAGAATCTGTATGTCAAAAGGTCAGCAGTCTGCCTTACTGTATACTGGGCCTCACAAAATTAACCTTGTCAAGTTGGATTAGGTTAAGAAAACTTATGGCAAAGCCAGAAACACAAATATGACCAATTGAATGCAATCGATGGGAATTTAAAAGGGTATAAGTTACTGCTTCTTGCGGTGAGACCTGGCAAAGTGATTAATCTCGCTATTTTTAGATCACATTCCTACTTATTTCATTCCTTATTATTATTTTTTTTATGTAGATGGGAGACGGCAGCTCTGCCAACAGAAATACTTTGTCAGCAACTTGATTGCATTTACATGGTAGAGTGAAGCCAAAGCTGGAGCAAATTAGACAGCTGAGCAATGGGCTGTGGTGAAATAAAAGGCACTTCAAGAAATGCTGTATGAGGAGACTTCTTGAAAATCATCACCTCACGAATGAGATTTTTTTTCCTTAATACACCTTGAAATTATTACTGCTCACCGTGTTTGTTTTATACAGCATCCTCTCGATATCTTTGCCCTTTCATTTCATTTTATACCCTCAAAGTACAGCAACAGGAGAAGAAATTGGATCCTCGGAACTGTTTACACCAGCAGATGGTGGACCACTTTCCAATTCCTCTGTGATTGGGGACATGGTCTCAGACTGTTGGACCCCACTGTAAATCTTAAAAGGAAAATTTGCTGCAGGGTGCCAGTATTGTACAACAAACAGATATCTAATTGTGGTGTTTATCTGAACATATTATTACAGATTATATATATATATATTTTATTTTTTTTTTAAGTAAAACCATAAATATACTTTGGATTTAGCCATTTTTTCAAACAGATTAATTAGTGTGCTAATTCTTACTGTGTGTTTTTAAATGTTTTCCAGTGTGCCTCTCAGCAATGCCCCAGAAAACTTTTACTGTATAGCCAAATATGCAGCCAACTGGTAAAAAATTTGGGCAGCCTATCCATCGAGCCTTTGAAGACGCCCTTGCTTTCAGATTATGAGCGCTCAATGAGAAAACCACTGATACTTTGAGTGAAGCATTTCAACTATGATGTAATTCCACTACACAACATGTGACAGTTCTGGAAAAATTTCAAGGTGACCACACCACTCTTGACGTTGTTGCCAAGCAGCAGGCCCAGAAAAGTATTGTACATTTCCAATACCTCTGGATAGTTTCATCATCTATAGTGATTCGGGTTAGAATAGATTTGCTCATTAAATGGATCAATTTTATTTTCAGTTGACTCATTGATTTGATTTTATTTACTGGCCAGAGCACGTCTTGCATTGAATTTATTGTTTAGTATCCTTAATAGAACCAACATTCACTTATCATTTTATAGGTCTGATATACGAATACAATACATCCCAACAGCACAGGAGTGTATATATATACTCTGTTATGCCTTGTGGCTCAATGGGGCTCTTGTGAATGGATAATATATGGCTGTAGGACCAGCTTTTTGGGCTCACTTTGCAATGTTTGCACCATGAATGCAAATCTGTCCATTTTGTCCACTAAAATGTAATAATGTTTCTAAAATTAAACAAATCCAAGTTCATGAAAACACCAGTCGCCCATAAATATCTAAATCAGACAATAAAAGCCCAATTCAAACCAGGAATTTGGATCATAGCACTGTAAATACAACAGTTGTGCGAGGCTGATTCATGTAATATCCTCCTCTCTCCGGCTCCAGAGTCCCGCTGACACAGCAGCTGTGAGCAATGCGTACGCGCATGAGTGTGTGTTTATGCGCGTGCACGTCCGCCTGTGTGTGTGTATGTGTGTGTGTGTGTTCGCGTGTGGCAGTGCAGGTGGTAAGAGGGAGGGACAGCAATGCCTGTGAGCTGAATAACAAATCTAGCATACTGCACACCTGAGGAGCTGTCACTGTCATAATCAACCGTTTATAATGCATGGCAGAAGGGGGACAGGAGTCGTGAGGAGGAAACGAGGACACAGTTGGTATCAAAGCTCTGTCTGTATTACATCCTTTTCTTCTTATCCTCTCTATTGCTGTATGGAGAATTGAAAAGGTGATTGCATTGCTCTTTTTTTTCTTTTTTTTTCCCAAGCCCCACCACTTCTCTTTTGGTTTTTCCTCAGCTCTCTCTCATCCACTGAGCCACAGAAGCCATATATGGGAAGCTGGATGGCTAGCTCTACCTCCTCTCTGCTTCCATCCTGCCTTCTTCTTCACACCCCGTCTGGCCAAGTGGGTTTATGTCCGGACACCTCCTCTAGAGCTCAAGGTGACATGTGGTTGCTCAGGCGCAAAGAGTCTGTGTCCGTGGGCCTCTTGGCGACCACCAGTTGGCCCTTCACTTTTGCCCCCTCTAAAACCACATACTGGAGTCCCTGAGCAGTGGGTAAAACACCGGCCTCACTTCAGCCTTTTGTTTTTTCAATGTGACACTAATCTATGGTTCTGCTAAGGGGGCCACAGTAGCGGCAGGTCGACGCACTTTGAGTTCGCTGAAACAGTCATTCAGCGCTTGCATTGGGACTGTTGAGTGTGTAAGTGGTTGTGCCTGTGTGTTTGTGCGTGAGTGGGTTGTCGGAACAGCGCCTGTTAGACAGCCGGGCTGATATTTTTCTGCAAGGTCAGCAGAGAGTTGGCCAAGCCAGAATCATGGAGGAGTAAATCAATGAAACCCAATTAGACACAGAGGAAGGTGAGAGAAGAGTTGAGCAGCTATAAAAGAACAGACTGAGACAAAAAGAGATCCTTGAGACTTTTTGTGAACACATACATGAGCATGAATAAAAAAACAATTCTGCCATAGTGAAACATGGAATGGTGCTCTTTAACTGCGCAAAGTCTGATAAAAAAAAAAAAAACACTTTGGCTATCTAAATAAACCTCTCACACTTCATGGGCATTTCAAAAGAATTACGTGTCAGATGCTGGAAAGGTTTTAGCCTTATGAGTCACATTGATGCGTCATTTTGTTTCACTTAAAACCAAATAAAGCTCTGCTCTCAGGCCATCAGCAAAAGGCAGCATTTGATATCACATCTCATAAATCCCCATCCCCATAAGACAATTTTAGCATAAAAAAATTAACCTAACTTTCCGTGATGCATTTTTTTTTTTTTTTTTTGTCAAAAACATATGAAGAAGAGGAATGGGATATTTATTATGGTCCTACTAATCCCAGCATATTTTTCCGCTAAGTTTAGATTAATCTTGCATAAACCTGCTCATTCAGAATTTGAATACATTTGAAATCCATAAATCTTATATTTGAGGCTAACATATTTTTTCTTCAGTCTACTACCACTTTGATATTAGTCTTGCTGAATTCCCCTGCTGGTGAAGAGTGCGGTCATGTGTCTGTGTGGAGTGAGAGAGTAAAGGCAATATGTTTCATGATCACCTCCTGAGCGAGCCAAATGAAGCACCCTTTGCTCTGAGCAACCTGCCACTAACATCTGCTGCTTTGGCTGCAAATGCCCTTCTAAGATGTATAAATCCTCTCTGCTTATTGGTTTGTACAAACGTCTATATTACATAGGGGGAAAACTTCAAATGCTACAGCACGCCTTTTTTAAAGAATTCATCTCCTCTTCATATCAGTTATTAACTTGGATGGCAGGACCTTACTTTGCTGAAGATGAATGCAAGTGGAAATGCGAGCAGTAAACTAAGTTTTAAGCGCACATGCAGGGTTTTTTTTTTTATTATTATTATTTGATCAAGAATACAGCATTATTATTTTCTGACGTAATGAAAGAAAACATCATCTTAAGCTCCTGATAACCTGCTGACTGCTAATGAGCTGTGGAGATAGCAGTATGCACTAGATAATAATCCCGTTCACATTGACAGGGGAAAAAATAGATACTAATACCCTCAGGCAAGTGTAGTAATAGGCACTAAGGCAATTACCAAGAATTCAGATCATATTTTAATCTCATTAAAATGCAGTATCTTGTGTCAAATCAACAATATTGTCTACCATAAAATGGATAATTTCCTTAGTTTAGCTGTGTAGCTGTGTTAAGATGTGTCATCTTAAGCATCTATATTGTTTAAATATTAGCTTAACACGGTTTGGGTCCGATGTAGCACTGTTCTAAAGAGAACCGACAAAAATAAGACATCCTTATAGTCCATGACTCATTTGCTATTGTGGCATAATAACTGGATTGCCTTTGTCGTACTTTTTAATCACGATTTTAATCCTTTTAATTAACACATGCTACCTTTTTGTGGAATCTGTCAGCCCAGCCATTTGCCACACGGTAATTATTAACACATTTTCGTAATCAGGCTTCATCAACTTTTGCATGAAAGCAATCTAATAAATGTGAAAGCCATACTCCCAGTTAAAAACATTAGACTAACCAAAAAGAATCTAACATTTACAGAAGTAACCTCCAATCTCATTACCTCTGTGATTTAAAAAAAAAAAAAAAAAGAAAGAAAGAAAGAAAAGAAAATAGGAAAGGGAGACTCATTTCCTGACCGCCTGCAAATTTAAGCTCTCGATAAGAAAGCCCAGTTTGAGACAGAGGAAGGCAGAGGAAAGTGGTGGTGGATCAAAAACAGAGAGCAGAAACAGCCATCATATAAATCCATCCAGGCTCCTGTGCTCAGACAAGCTGTTGGCCCACTCCTAAATCAGACGGGCCAAACTGTCACGACCAGAGACCTTGTCTTTTTGCAGATCAATGGCGATAAAGGGAAATAAATTTTGAGCTGCAGATATAGAAAAACGCAAACGGGCACTCTGGTTTCAAAGAGCTCCATAAGTATCTGTGCTGAGTCTTTTTCTTATGGTACGGTAGAAATATTTCACATTGAAAGTTGTAGTAAAGCATTGATAGATGTTGTTCATGGTAAGGAAAAACTGCAAGGAAAGTCTGAAAGAGTATGACACATCACTTTGTATTGTTTTCTGTACTTGTTGGATGTTGTGGGATAGGGCTGTGCACAATTGAAAACATATGCCTGATAAACATGAAGGTATGCCGAACTGCCTATTTGTAGGCTTACTTGTAAGTGCAAATAGGTGTGTGTGTGTGTGTGTGTGTGTGTGCGCGTGTGCGTGTGTGTGTGTGTGTGTGTGCGCGTGTGTGCGTGCATGTGCGTGTGTGTGTGTGTCTCTGCAAGCGCTTGACTGACTCACCTACTTTAGAATTTGGTGCTGAAAGCTCAGATAACAAAAACGCAGCCAATTATTATTTTCGCATTGGGTGCTATAGAGAAGAACAGAAACTTCTTCTCTCTTTAGAGGCTTGGAAATGTGGATTGTGAATAGGCTATTTTAAATCATGTTAGTGGCTTGGCTTTATGGATGATAATACTGGCTTGGTGTTCATTCAGCCACTAAGGCACATCTACTATCAGCATTTCAAATAAAATGTCTCGAGAGCTATCAGACGGATTGTAATAAAATTTTGCACAGACGTTTGTGTCTTCTTCTGAGCTTCACTCTCTACTTAAGCCCCAACTTTTCTTCCAGCACCATCATTAGGTCAAAACTTAGTGCTTCCAAATTCCGAAAATTTTAATATACTAACAAAGCAAACTGCAATGTTGAATGAAACATTATACTTGTTAGCATGCTAATATTAGCATTAAGCTTAGGGAGCAAACGTGGCTTCAACTCCAATGCCATGGAGTACTCTATAACTTATGCGTTGCAAATTTGGCCAAACCAAATAAACCATAATGCAGATTTTTCCAATATGTCATTTTGAATTGCAAAAATTACCAAAGAAAACTTGCAAAGTTGCCTTCAAAACATACTTGGCATAAAAAAAATACCAGATAACAAGTGAACCATGAATAATTAAGACAACCATTTGCTTACATGTGGCCATAATCAATCACCACACTTTTATTGCATCACTAACTAAAGATGCTTTCTGCTCTCCTTGGGATTTTATGGAGTTCAACACAACTTGCCTTAATCAGGCAGTCAATCACTATTAGATCGGTGTGCCGCATTAGCACACAGCAGGTACATGTGTCCCTCCAGCAAAAGCTCCACTTCTTAAATTGGGAGAGGCACACTCTTGCATGAGCCCTAAAATGCTGTAAACATTGCCAGAGTTGCTCCAAAGCTGGCAAAGCAGCGTTTTCCCTTTAATTGTCAACAACGCGGTGGCACCAAGCTGTTTTACTGTCATTTCTTTTCGCAAGAAATTAAAGAGAAAATCCTCGTGCAAGTCTTTGTCACTGTTTGTCACTGTGCATGAAGTACAATATAATCTGATTCCTTTTAAGTTACTAAAGTAGTCACACATTAGTTCACGTCTAAAACATATCATCACAGGTCATGTGAGAAGGATGATATTATGTGACCTCACTATAAAACACTTGCGCAGTGAAAGCAAGAAGCAACTTCGGGTTATCCATAAGTAATATGATTTCCACATAGAAAGTGCGGATACACCCTGTACATCTAAATATATGTTTGCATGAAAGGGCTATTGATACTATCAATGACTATCAATTACTCCAATAAAAGTATTGATTCCAATTAATAAATCCAAAATTAAAAAATTGCATGCCTCACTTCCGAATCTTTTAGGGTAACTTACTATAGAGTTTTGTGCCAACACACCTCCCAGTAGCTTAAATTTGAACTAGTACATCCATGTCACATGACCAGAGGAACAGTGATTGCAGTTAGCTGTGTCTCTTTGTAGGATGTTAGCAATAATGGAGAACAAAGGTGAAGAAAGTGGAGCAATGGCTGAGAGAAAAAGGAGTGTGGTATTGGCGTACTTTTCACCTGTGAGAAAGAAACTACTGCAATATATGTAATATTTTGATTTAAAAAAAAAAAAATCACAGAAAATATCAATATCATTTAAATATGCCAAAGAAGTAAGCGGTATCGCATGGAACAATAAAAGTGTGGTATCGCCCATCACTAATGTACACCTTAGTACATGGACAAGTCTATTTGGCACCATTGTTGTATTAGAATATAAAAGCCTGAATGAGAGGAGAATAATCAGAGCAATACTGTGGTCCTCGGAGATCCTTTATTGAATGCATCACAATGAAGCTTGATTAGAATTGATAATGGCTTCAAGGACTAGGTTGCTCCTTTCCACTGACTAATTTGTTCCAAAGCAACCTTTGGCATGCAAGGGATTGGCAATGACAGGGTAATTAGCCAACAGTTGAGCAGGGTCAAAATATGTGTGTTTATACCAGGAGGGAATACTTGATTCTCCCTTATTGATTGTAAGTTGAGGGTCCGTGTCATTTTAAAATACTCTGTCAGTTTTATGATAAGCCAGTGAGTTCAACAAGAATAGGCTGTGTGCATGTGTGTCAACGAATATTGTCATCTATATTTAGCTTTTAGCAGAAATGAGCTGTGCGGTATGGTACATGGGAGCGGAGGGTGGACTGTATGATATTCCTGTATCAACACAAAGTCAGCATGAAGAAGTGCAGTGGATGTGAAAGTACTGCTGACCTGGTCCATTTTTCTTCCAGTGGCATCAAGGCCACAGTGCTGCAGTGCTCCACACTGCATCCATTTGTGCAGAGTTAAAGGTGTAAAATGAAGGGCTCCTCCAGGCGAAGACCCCTTAGACACCCGTGCTTATGGGAGTCAACTGCAGTGTCAGCACCACAACCAACATGCATCATATAGCTGCCTCACACACGCATGCAAAACAATGCTTTCTGTCTACACACAGACCTGAGAATATATTAACTACAGACAGCACAGTGACCTTGATGGTCAATTTTCTCCCCTGGATGCACATTTTAGCTCATGCCAAATACAGGTACATGCTGCACACAGAGTTGTCAGGGTTATCACACTAGTCTTATGAATTGTGCAGCATGATATTGTTTGAATGAATGCACTAAGTCCACATTGGATTCACTCTAACACCTCCTCTCCTCCCCTTTCTAGAGGAGTACTGATGAAAGATAACCGACTCTGTATTAATCAAAGAGATGGAGCATTTTGATCCCACTCGCAATTAGATTAGATTACATAAATTTAACAATTTGTATAAAACGCGATATCAATTATCACCAGGTCATTCAGTTTGATCTCTTGCCCTGTTCTGCCACACTAAACAAAAGAAGTGCCCATTGAATTGTCTGCCTGTGGTTAAGACACAAGTTTGTCATGTTTCTTAATAGCTTCTGGGGAAAACTGAATGCAGTAACCCACAACCACAAAAGACCTCAATAAATGGGCTAAGTGTATTATCTTAATTTAGTCCTTTTTCTTTTGTTAGCTTTCTTTTCCACCAAAGAGACAAGTCTAATTATTTTAAAACACGGATAAGGCGTTCTAATCAATGACAAGAGTGTGAAGTGACTTGAAGTAAGCACTTTCCAAAATTATTCAGCCCTCTTCTCTTGTGTGGGCATGTGCTGACTTTAAGCAGGATGTGATAGTGCTTATTGTTTGTTTAGGATTACAACACACTCTCAGGGGTGGATGGTTTGATTTGTACTAGGAAAGGAGCGGCGTCGCTCCCATCACATACCTGCCTGCACCTCAAAACGCCAATAACTTGGAAAACAGCAGATTGCCTAGGAGGAGGTGAAATAAAAGTCAGCCCTTGTTTATTATTTGGAGATGGAAGAAGTATTTTTCTCATCAACCAATGTGAAATATCTCTGTATTACAGATGCAATCTATCGCATAGAGCCATCTCTTGATAGTTAATTAGGTGTCAGCAGCACAACCGAGGTAATTTAACCTTCATCAGGCTGTATCACATGAGAAGATAATGTAAGAGAATTATTCATTGCATATTTTAATGGAACATGAAAAAAACTTTACTTATGAATTCTGGGCTTAAGTGAAAATGAATGAATAGAATGCAAAATTCAAAGTTCCATAGTGATCAAGTCATTTGTGAAACAGTGGGCTTATTAGGCGGTGATGAGGGTGACTGTGCCTAGATATCAGTGTGTCAAAGGAAGACAGAAGGAAACTAACCCATGCTAAGAGGCATTTACAATGAATAAGCTTTGAGATCAAACATGCACTAAACAGTAATTATCAAAGGCATTCATTAATTCATCTTCTACTGCTTATCCATTTCCGGGTGCTGGAGCCAATCCCAGCTCACACTGACTGAGGGTGGGGTACACCCTGGACAGGTCATCAGTCCATCACAGGGCCAACACACAGAGGCAGACGGAGACCAACAACCACTCACACTCACAATTTTAGAGTCACCAGTTGACATAAACATGCATGTCTTTGGACGGTGGGAGGAAACCAACGCAGACAAGGGGAGAACATGCAACAGAATGGCCCCATGTCTGGGAATAGAACCCGCAACCTTCTTATTGTGGGGCAACAGTGCTAACCACCCCTGCTGCTGTACTGCCTGTCGAAGGGCGTGTGAATAAAAAAATCTCCCACCTAATGATCAATGGAACCTGGGCTCTTTCAGCAAGCTCAGAGACAGCTGATCAGATCCTAACTGACTTGACACCCATGACATTAAAATGGCATTTTTCTCAGAGCAGTCTGTAACTCATACTCATAGAATTTCAATGAAATACACTAAAGGATACAACTGACTATACACACTAACTGTATATGTGGCCAGGTGCAACATTATCTAATCTCACCAATAAACTCAATTTCAGATTATTCTGAGATGTCTATAACGCATTATGGTCATACGCATGAATGTTTGTTTGTTTTTTGTTTTTTATATTTTAGACTATGCAGTCTCATTGAGAATTGTATTTAATATAATGTATGTGCTATGAGCAAGAAAAGTGAAATCAACCAATAATCAAATAAGCGGCGCCCTCAAACTGACCTTAAAATGTCGAAGTACTGTAGGGCGTCATCTCAACTGATAAGCTGTGTTATTTTCTCTCTGAGTCAGGAGGGAGCCAAAGATCTTTTTTTTTTTTTGTTTTTTTTTTTTTTAAGTTCAGACTGAAGATATAGCTTATAGACATGTAGTGTGTATGAGAATCGAAAAAATGTGGATGGTATGGGTATTGTAAAATCCCAATCAGATTGCCTAACCTCTTTTAGCAGTTTTACAATTAAAGACATGCAGCATTTTAAGGTGGTCACACTTTAAAATACACATCAATGGGCAACCAGATGAGAAAATGCACGAGGTATTGTCCCTTAATTATTATTATTATGTGTGAAGATAATAAAACTCGTGATTTGGAGATAATGGCTACCACTGGAGACCAAAGCAGTGAAATTGGCAGTCCGACCAGTAGGGAGAGACAGTGAGATGGGCGGTTTGTAGACTAGTGGCCGGGGCTTTCTTTCTTTTGTGTGTGTGTGTGTGTGTTGGGCTGGATGGGGAGGGAGCAGCACCAGCCTCAGTACCAGGCAGTGCTCTCTCTCAGTACGGACTGGGTGTAGACAGTGGAGGAGGCTGCTCCTTTCTGCCGCCTCTGCCGCTCCTGCCTTTGTCGTAGAGATAGACAGAGAGAGAGAGGGGCGCTTTTTTTTTCTCCACCGAAGCCACTGGGATAATTTTGTTTTATTATTTTTATTTAAGAAAAATTACAACTTGCTTTTTTTTTTGTAGATTTTTTTTTTTTGCTTTTTGGTTTGTTTGTTTTTTTGTTTGTTGATTTTTTTAAAAATTTTCTTCTTCTACACGGATTCCGAAGTGGGAAATAAAGCAGTTAACGGCCGCACCGATGTACTCACTACACGAGGGCAGCGGTCTGCTTCTGCTGGCGGTCTTGGCAGGACTGCAGGTAAACGTAACATGAGCGCTTTGGAGCGGAGTTTACACCGGACACTTTGGTGGCTCGGTCTCTTTTATCATGTTGCTTTATTTAATCTATTTCTTTTTTCTTTTGGTGGAGTCACGAGCAGGCTTGTCGGGCTGCTAGAGCCTCCCTCCGCGCACTTTACATGGCGTAGTGTTTGTTTAACACGGCTTTGCATGTAGCAAAAATAATAAATAAAAATCAGCCCAAAGTAAGAGCAGCACTGGCTGTAATTGGGAGCTAACGGCTCTATCTGAATGATCAAAAAGGAGACACTGCGTCGTGTTAAAAAAAAAAAACAAAAAACTACGCACATTCAAAGGAATCATTGCAGATCGGATGAATTCTAACATGTATAAAAGCTGCGTTCATTTAATTTTATAACTGAATCATTTATGGTGTGGAAGTTAGCTAACGTCAGTCTGGGTCCTTATTTGTCATATATAGTTTAGGTTGAATATTTATGTAGATTGCTGCAGCGCCCCCCCCCCCCTCCCCCCTCCCGGCCAGTTAATTGCTTCTGTGCTAAAACTGCGTTATGAGCAACAATGAAAAGTATCCTACTGTAAATTATTTCAATGTGTGTATCAACATGCGTTCCCATGCTTAAAGCAGTGAACGTCCTAGGCTGCACATCTACAGCTTTTGTGGAAACAATTAGATTTCTTGACTGTCTGCCTACTTTGTTCGGACTGTGTTTCTCAGCATCAAGCAGATACCGGTCACACATTGAAACACTGCGGCTGAGACAGTTGGCGAAAAGAAATCCGGCTTGTGGTTTGACACTTAAAAACCAGAAACATAGTACATCCAGGTGCTATTGTTGTAACGTGCTAGATTTCCCAGAAGCCCCCCCCCCTCTCTCTCTCTGCATGCGTTTTCCCATTTAAATTCCTCTGATTTAGAATGGCAAGTGGCACAAATACCCACAATGCTCTTTTTCAGCAGGAGCCCTCTTGCTTTGCATTCTTTAGAGATTGTAGGCAAAGAAAAGACGGGGAAAAAAAGAAAAAGCCAGACCTCTGTTGCTAAGAGCTGAATCAATGCTGAGGTTGTGAGATTGAGTATATTTGGACAAGTGTGGACACCAAAATGTTTTCTCCACTTATGTTCCGTCCGTGATTTCTCACCGCCAGCAATTTCTTCTTTTCATGCTGGATTCACGCTTTATGGGAACACCAGCTGCAGTGATTTAAAGATTTTTTTCCCTTGACAATGCTGTTATTCCCTACATCTTTTGTGTTGACACGCTAAGCACAGAGTTTTCTTTTTCAAAAGGAGGTGTAAAAAAAAAAAAAAAAGACATTGTATTGATCACACTGCTAGCCTTGCAGTTTCTGTAGACATCAGCAGGTGTTATTCCTTGTTTATTCAGGCACTCATGCATAGATGTTTATTCCCACAACAGAAGATCGTTAACATTTACTTTTTATTTCCTTGTTCCTGCACTTCAAAGTGGAGTGTTTGTCCAAAGTACTGTGTTGATCAGAGGGGCTGACCAAGTACGTATGTTATAACCCTTTCCTTGTGGCTGGGCCCCTCCAGGGGACAAATGGAGCTTGTTCTTGCCTAGCCATGCTTTTTGGCTAATGCTTAACCCTTTTGGCCTCATTATCCTAATTGCAGCCCCTGCTATAAAAACAACAGATGCTTTTGTACAACTGTGGAGACTTCAGAACGTGAGCAAGAGGTTTTGGAGGCAACAGGGTGCATTTTTGAAGGTTGATTTATGACTCATTGTTAACCCCCCCTCTCTCTTTCTCATCCGCTCTCTCCACATCATCACAGATTGCAGCAGAGGGCAGGGGCACCGCACCATGCAGGCCTGGCTTCTCTGAAGATGTATACAAGGTTGTTGTGCCAGATATCTCAGAGAAAGGACAGCCCCTTTTCAACGGTGAGTGGTGAAATATTCCCACTGCTGTTCCATGGTGGATTTGTTATGTCTGTGTTTGATTGAGTGTGCATGTGTGTTTGCATGTTCATCAGTTGTGTGTGCTTGCCTCTGTGTGTTACATTTCAGGAAGGATTGGAATAAACCTGACATATTTAAACAATTAGCTTTAGTGTACTGTGTGGTATCGCAAGTTGTGTAATATGCCTTGTAAAGAAGCTCAAATGTGGTTCAGGTTTATATAGCTCCCACCCATGTTGTTTTTTTGTTTTTTTTTTCCTTTTAAAACACGCACCAACATAATGAGTTTGTTACCCACGTGCTATATCATGTGTTGCAATGAAAAGCTACTAATATTGTGATTATAAGTCGGAAAACTTTGTTCATTACATGTGGGACAGTTTCTGTTGCATTGATTAAAAATCAATTACACACAAATTTGAGGACTTAAGTACCTTTTAATCAAGCAAATAACCTAGCTATTAAACACTCTGAGCCTTGTGCTGGAGCACAGAATTATACCATTGTCACATGCCGATTTGTTCTGTCCTTATTTTTCATCAATTTAGCAGAGCTTTAAAGCATATAATGTAACTATATGTGTCTGTTAGTTTAAAGACTTAACTTTGAGTCATTCAGGAATGTACCCAGTTGCAGTTTTACACATTTAAGCCCAGTTAATGGCCATAATAAACGCAATTTAAGTATCTCTCAAAATGTTAGTTATAGCAATAGTCCTTCTGGTGGAAATGTAGTTGTAGTAGGTTGAATATATAACCTGGTGCAAACAAGACAGTGAAAAATAATGGCTTCTTTGTGGTGGTCGATTACATTGCTGCAGGCATGACCAATACTCTTTGAAGTTTAATCTTGGCAAAATGAAGATGCAGCTACCATGAGGTAGTATGCAAACCTACAGATGGTAATAAAACTGGAGCATATCACCAGTGTGTCATAAGAGAGGTTAGAGCCTTGAGGTCATCTGGACCAGAGAACATTCTCACTTGTGTTAGATTTCACAGTGTGTGGCTAGAACTTGCATGCTGCCATCGGTGTGAGTCAGAGAGGTGAAGGGGGAAGGTAGCAATGACTACAGAAGAAAGGAGAAAGGAAAAAGAGTGCTTAGATGGGTGGGTACAGCTTTCACTGGGCTTTACCTTGTGCACAAGTTTTTGTTTGATCCTGCAGGTGATGGATTTCCCTCTGTTGGCTTGTGGATGAGCCGTGACCGGAGTTTGGGGGGTGAGGAGTGGGGAATTAGGTTCCCTTTTGTCTGCCCCCCGCACTGCCCCCTCTTCTCTTTTCTGTGCCTTCCCCTCCCCCACTGAGTTGTTGCTCTGTGGAGATTTCCTTGATAGAGAGGGGCACTCCTGTGTCATTGTAATGCAGCAAGGCTCAGCAGTGTGGGATGATGTTAATGAAACTGCATTCTCTAATGAAAAGCTCCTGTGGCATGTCTTGAAAGACAAAAGCCCCCACAGTGCGGAGAATATGCCCAAAGTTTTCAGCTGTGCTTTCACCGTGCTGGTTAAGAATATTCTTTCTGACCAGGAACGCACGGTTCTTTTTTTTTTTCTTCTTCTTCTTTTTTTTAATTGATGCTGCGATTGCTCCATCTAGCTAGCTAATCCTTAAAATGCCCTAGCATTTGATAATTGTTCCAGTGTTCCCCAAAATAGTAAACGGAAAAGCATGAGCAGAATCTTGTTGGGGTCATTTCATTAAAATACCTGGAGGGAATATGTTAGAACAGAACACATAGGCTGGGTCATGATATAAATAGTCACTCATTCCAGTATGCATAAAACTTCACCTTTAATTATTGATGAATGATCACCAGTTGTCAGGCTAGTTATTTGGAGTATGATCTGCTTGAGCAGCAATGTCATAATATCAGTAGATCGTCTCAGGTGTCAGTAACGTGACCATTTTGCTCATATTGTATTGCTTTTGACCTCAAATGTGCAGTGAGATGTAGTGGGTGGGTGAGATCTTTGTCCTTTTTGATTGCAGTCTCATCCTTGCTATTGATTAAGAGAATACACATCCTGAGGCTTGTAAGTGGTGACAGTTAACATGTAAACAGCTCACATTGTATTCGCTAAATTAAAGACATCCTGTGGATTTGATAATGGCAATTGTGGCTAACCAGCTAACATAGCTATTTGATTGCAAGATTTAATCACATTGTGGGGGTGCAAACTGGGCTTTAACTGTTAGCTGGCCAAGTGACACCCCATTGATTTGCAATAGATTTGTTAAAATGCATTTCTTCAGAGTTGCTTGGCAGGGCGACTAGGAGGAAAGCCAGGAAGGACAGTTATACTTGTATGAGAACTCCTCTCTGATGATCCATTGAAGGGAGGTTACGCTCATTGTTTGCAAAATCACATCAGGCTTACGAGTCTATAAGCTGTCTAACTTTGAGGGTCTATATGACCTTGATGTTAAGGTTGCAATGTTTGCTCTGGCCTGATACTGAGCGACAAGGAAACCAAATATCATTATTTATTATCAGACTATCGTACACATGAAAGCAGTCTTTTAAAAATTACTCTCATGTTTCCTTTTATCTTTTTTGGTTCTCGATAAACTCACTTGTTTTACTAAATTACATTTAATTTCAGGTAGGCTGCAGCTGCGGGTGGTTTGCCCCTGGGTTTCTAATGGAATTCTGGTGACTTTGGAGAGCTGACACACATTGTGCAATTTTTTTTTTTTCCAGATGAGTCCTTTAAAGCAGGGTTGCAAAGTGAGTCAGTCTGAGCATTATTCAGCAGAGGTTTCCCTCCCTAAAAACTAGGTTAATGAAAAGCCCAAAAGCCTAATTGAGCTTAATACACTCTCTTATGCTGCTGTTCTTCCTTCCCTCCCCCCAACCATCTATTCCGCTTTAATTTTTCTCTCCTCCACCCCTACAGGCCTGTGTTTTACTTATTTTCTCGACAATTAAATGAGTTATGCTGATGAAAGAGATGTATGTTTATAGTCTGCTTTTGGCTTGGTTCAAGTGCTTTGAATTTGATTGTTTCAAGAGGGTCTACTAAGCTGGCCCTGTAGATGTGCTGGGGGGAGGGATTTACAGTTGACCAGTTTAATAATGTGATTAAAACAATTAGTGTCAACGTCTGCAACCAGGACATGCACTCATTTGGGCTAAACATTTCTCAGAATTTTCCATTAATCTTTCTTTTACTGTGTATGGCCACAGCGACTGCATTTCAAAACAATCCAATGTTCCCCATTTTGTCAGGAAAAATAACGCATTTTTGTCAAATCCAAAACTGACTGAAGCAACATTTGTGTTGTTCTGGTTCTCTGCGCTCTGTTGAGATTCTGATACCTCTGGGTACAGCTGGGGCCACTCTGATATGTTTAAGGGGCCCCAATGTTTTTTGAGACCTGACCCTGCTCGACCCTCTCCTGTAAACTGGGCCAAGTGCTCAGAAACATACTCAGCCCTCTTTCCTGCTCTTAGATCGGGTGTGCGGCTGGTGGGGGTTTAGTGGTGAGGTGTTAGATGAATGGAACACTAGCCAAAGAGGTCCTGACCCGTCACTTTGAGGGCCACAGATGCATGGCACACCTACTTCATGACATTCAAACATACAAAGCTGATCATTCATCACTTAGAGAAACAGACAAAGCCAACTGTCGCGAACCTACAGGTTTTGAGGCAGTTTGTAGAGAAAGTTTCTGACAGGATTATGAACAGCAAATGACCATTTAAATCTTTGTGGAATGGGTCAAAGACTGCAAGCCGCTATCTTTGCAAAACTGCAGAATTGTAATTTGTATATCTTTAATATTTATTGAAAAATTCTGTAATAATTTTGAGCAATATTTCAAAAATCACAATGTCAAAAAGGAGAGTCTGCTGTGGAGATCTTTGTTTGAGCTATAGGAGGTCTGTGAACTATCTGTGGCAAAACTGAATCATTCAAAAATAAAACATGACTTTCTTAATATTCAAATCTGTGTTTAAAATGAGATCCATAAGGTCAGAGGAGCTCTCATGCAGCAAAAAAATGAAAAGCAGTGCAAGGCTCTGCAATGCTTTTTTTGAAATAGTATCGAGGCTTCGACACGTTTCACACATTCTTTTTGTCATTGTGACACATCAAGAGACACCACATGACCATCCTTTTCCTTTTTGGGGGGTTCAAAGTCTAGCTCGCCTTCAGTTTTTTAAGCTAGGGCAGCAGTTTCATTGGAAGTTTGTTCATAAGAGCAGCCTATTGCCCCCTTCCCCCCTCTTTTTTGCTGGAAGTGGATCAATAAATCCGGGGTCTTTGTTTGCAGTGATCAATATGTTGTAATGAAGGCTGTGCTCCAATTCCCAGCTAAAGGATCACGGCTGGGCAGCAGTTGAATTTGTTTTATTCTTTATTGTTATCAGCCTAGATAAATGTATTTTCGTCTCCTGTCACTGTTGATTCCTTATTTTTCCTGAGAGTGCCATGGCCTAGATAACCACCACATATTGTGACAACAGATTGAATCTTGGCAGTGTAGGATTTTTGAAAATAACCTTTGATACATTTTTGCATTTTACATTTTACATTTAAACAAAGAAAGGGCAATGAGGTGGCGTAGTGGTTAGTGCTGTTGCCCCACAGCAAGAAGATTGTGGGTTCGGTTTGCATGTTTTCTCTGTGTTTGCGTTGGTTTCCTCCGGGTACTCCGGTTTCCTCCCACCATCCAAAGACATACATGATTAGGTTAAATGGTGCCTCTAAAATTGTCTGTAGGTCTGAGTGTGAGTGTGAGTGGTTGTTGGTCTCTGTCCGTCTCTGTGTGTTGGCCCTGTGATGGCCTGGTGACCCTGCCCTCGCCCAACGTGAGCTGGGATTGGCTCCAGCACCCCCCATGACCTGAAAACAGATAAGCGGAAGAAGACGAATGAATGAATGCCTTTAGATAATTACTGTTTACTGCATGTTAAATCTCAAGGCATATTCATTGTAAATGCTTCTTAGCATGGGTGTGTTTTCCTGAATGAGTAAGAAAGAAGCAGGGTTAGTTGAATGCTACTGCTAGGGGCCAGCCCTCTTAAGACTATATTGTTAAAATGTAAAATAAAAAAAAAAAAAAGGTGATTGTGTTTAAGAAATACCTCCATTTGTAGCTAATTTGTGGTTGTGCTTATTAAACCTCCATGGTAGCCTGACAGGATGTGGCATATTGCATTATATTATACTATATATATACTATTTGACCTTTTTAGGCTTTAAGTTATTTCCAGAATTAAAGGAGACAGAGAGGTACTTGTTCAATGTCTAAATGTAGATAAAGTGTTTTGTGGAGGGCTGACTTTGTGCGGGTGGCTTCTCATCACCTCTGTTCATATCACTCTTATCAGCTACAGGCCCTGCCCTCTCCTGTTGGCACCTAACTATGTGCCACTGACATTGGGCAGTAGTTAAGGTGTCCCTCTCCTGTAAGTGTGTGTGTGGGGGCTTGTCCTTGGCATATAATTAGATTGTTCTGCCCAGACAGCTCTTAGTGGTGGTGGACAAATGCACAAGCTGCTCTTTTTAACATAGACACTTTTGACCACCATTACGATTTGAGTGAAAATCTGCAGTGTTTCATGAAGTAGCATGTAACCGCATTTGGCTGATTGTTGTTATTATCCACAATGTTTGAATACAGAGTTGCTAAGACCCCCCCACCGCATCGCTCCCTCACATGGTCACGTGAAGGTTCGGAGGGGTTTATGGGTTATTTGCTTCTAAATCACACCTGGACACCTTTATTCAAGATGCCATATTACTAAGGTTTTAAAGCTGATGTGTGTGCATCCACCTGAAAGCCTGTCAAAAGAGAAGAGATTTAGTTGTTCTTTTGAGGCAATCCTTCCCTGTTTTCATTGGTTGTGAAATGGAAGGGAGCAGAGATCACCACACCACAGTCACTGTGGTTTAGTGTGCCTGACACATTGGTTCTCATGGGTTTTATTTAATGTGAAGAACACCAAAAGAGCACATAAGATGACCCCGCTATGTAATGGGGCCGCATATAAATAGCTGTATTGACCTGGCTTTCTGCATATATGCCTCCATATAACTAGGCTAGTGTTATTTTTCATAAGTGAAATACTAGAACCAATGTGATAAAGAAAATGCCAGCTTGCACCTAGAAGACAATACATCAACAGTATGGAGTGAATTGTTAACTCTTTTAGTGACTGATTTGTGGATTTCAATGTCCTTTTTCCAAGAGCCCAGCAGCCTTTTTTGGATGTAAAGAAAACAAGTCCATATCTTTTTTTCTGAGACCAAGGCTCTGCAAAGAAAACACTGTTTGCAGTGTTGCCACAGCTGTTAATTGTGCAATGCTGTCGTTCGATTTTTAGCCAATGGGGAAGCCACTCCCATTCTTTTCTACTTTGTCGAATCTGTTGTCCATAATACATTTAATCTCAGCTTTGTTGTTCGTACACAAGAGCGCATTCACTGAATGCCCAGATGCAGATTCAACAGCATTACCTGTCACATCTAGCTGTGAGCGACAGACAGCGGGCAAACACAAAGACTTTGTGTGAAGGGTCAGACAGGGAAGCTTATACTCAAATTAATATATTAATGAGAGTTTGAGCAAATGTAGAAAATACAACTAGGATAAGCCCATAGTCAAGCCTTTTTCTTTATGCAAGTGACACACATAGTTCACATTTTCAAACCTCGTGCTGTGTTAAAGGGGCTACATGAACTGGCATACTGTTATTCTTCTGACAACAAAAGAGAAATTTGATGCAGGGACACGTTAATTGACCCAGATACTCTAGACATGCTCACAAAGGCCAATATCCTGCCTGGAAAGAGATGACTACCTCCTGCGGGCCACGCCAACTATTGTGTTCCGGCACAGGCTTCAATTTCAACACAGCAGCTCTTCTCTGAAAACTAGCCTCTGATGAGTTGTTCGGTCGTATCTCGTGACATTCTCCACGCATGCTCCTTTTATCCCAGCCTCTTATCGCCACTCTCTTCCTCACCATCCCTTCCCCCTCTGCCACACGTGCTTGAAGATGGAAGAGCTCCCTTGGCTATACATTATGATTGATGTGCCTTAATTCAGTAATGCAAGGGCATTGCATTTAGGGCTGATGCAATACAGAGGTATTTGGCCGTTTATTCAACAGCAGAGTTTATTTCTTGCAGAGATCTTGGTTGCTTCATGGCAATGATGTCCAACCATCTTAGTGCTTTCTTTGTAGAGGTTTTGTTAAGCATGTAGTTTTGTGATGCTTCCTCATGACAAGTGGTTTTTTACACTAATCCATGTGACAGGATGTGAATAAAACGCTCTTCTTCACTATTGATTAAGCTATCATTCCACGGGCCTCTGCGATATCGGTTATTTCTATTTTTTCTTGTCTAAAATAAAGAATATCATTATTTTTATTTATGGGATAGAATGGTGATTGGTATCATTACCCCCACCCCATCTCCCAAGAAAGTGTTGGCTCATCAGAAAACCATATACAGGCCAACATATTAGTTGTCTCAGGTGATCTACTGTTACCAAGCCTTGCTGACACCAGTGTCTGCCATCACCACACGGATATTATGATTGACCTGCAGCAATTTCTGGTCACCATTTGAACGCACACTATGGCAGTAAGCAACATATTGCTCTGCGGCCTGCCTTGTCTGAGTTCATTTTATCTCTTCCTCTGTCGATATTTACTGGGGCATTAAAACGCGTGCAGCATGTTGCCACTTTATTTCCTGTACCACTGCCTGCTCAGCAGGCCAATGGCTGCAGGGAGGTAGATTCTTACTGAAGGGTATAACTGCCTCTACAAACTGGAGGTCTGCTAATTTCGCCAAACATGTTGACTGACTTTTATAAAATAACCTTGTGTGTTCGGCAAACATGCACCAGTGAGTTGGCAGAGCCAAAGGCATATGGCATAACAGTTTGACTATGATTTTTATTTATATATTTATATTTTTATTTATTTGTCCTGTTGAAAATAACTTTTGTGCTTCACGTTATGAGTGCTACCAAATGGATTTTGGAGTTAATCCAAAGGTTTTATCATCATTTGCGAGGATTGGCTGAACCAAAAAATGTCCAGCAAGACTTCTTTACAAACCCCACAACTATACTTTATATATATATATATATATATATATATATATATATACATACACACTCTTGCCTCATGTCAAATGTAGGTTAGCTGTTCTCTGCTTTTTGAAATGACTAGTTTACAAATAAATGAAATATCTTTTTATTTTGCTTTACTCTGGCTTTTTATCTTTGGCAGGTATAATCTGTTTGTGTGGTGTGTGAGCTGGGATCAGAGTAGCTTGATTAATTTTTATAACATCAATATTTAAATGTATAACTCATTTGTATATGACATTGAGTTTGTTTGTTTTGGATTAGCAGATCAAATATTGCCAAACACACCAAATTTCTCCCGAAATTGCAAATTGAAATGTAGTCAGAAAAAGGAAATCCTTCTGGTGATGCTTTAGAAGAGGAAATAAATGTATCTAAGCCTGCTTTGATGTCAACTTGCTTATATATAAATGAGGGCCACAGTTTATTATTAATTTTTTTTTTTTTTATAAAAACCTTAGATTCTAAGTTGATGAAATCAACTAAAAGCAAATTTTTATGCAGGGTTGGGCTGCAGTACCACTAAATGGACCCTTCATTATGCCATCTTTGCTTGTTTACACTGAACCAAACACCCATCCATCCATCTTCATCCGCTTATGCGAGGTCGGGTCGAAGCCTCTGAAATGTGTGATTTTTAGGAAGTGTGATGGCACTCTGGAATCGGAGGCGTTGCGTGTAACACAGCAACATCTGTGTCTGTCCAGCCATGCCGGATCTCCCTTTTACACACAATCAATCTGGTATGACTACATCTGCTGCCAGCTTAGAGAGGGAAACACAATGGCCCTTTTCTCTGTTCTTACCTCTTATACAAAACGGTGAGGTGGAAGCCTTGAACAAGCTGCATGAAACATGCTACAGTTGAGGTATTGAAAGGAAACCGCAAATGTATTCAAAACTATCAAGCAATCAAGAAAATCCATGCCACCTGCAGGCTCCAATCTCTTGATGTTTGTGGGAGAAAAAGTATTCTCAACAAAAACTCAGTACTTGTTGCAGGACTTTTAATTTCATTCCACTGTCTAGATGCTGCTATTTTCTTTGTGGGTTACTGTGGATTTTAACTAAAAATAAACCAAGTGTAAAGAACATGCTTTACACTATTTGATATCGCCTTGACTCCTCCTATAATAAAAAATTGTACATACATGAAATAAATTTCACACATATGTTAAAGGAAATACCTAAATCCCACCTGCTGATCTCTGTATTTTTGTTCTGGATATTATTGTGAGCTGTACTGCCGGTTTCCAAAAGCAGCATTGCATCTGCCTTTTATCTGATTGAGTACAATACATGCCATCTCAGATAAGTCCTGTGTCAGCCCTTCACTCTCACACTAAGTGTTCCAAGCACTGTGACCTTTGTAGAGGATAAGCTTCCTTCGGATGACTTTAAGAGTTTGGAATAACGGTCTCAACCATTAATTTATAGCGTTGCTAACCATATGAGGGCTATGAGCCAAGGTTATTGACCTTTCACGCCTGTCACTAGTGATAGAAGAAGCCAGACCCAAGAGGAAAATGAATTGGGCTTATTATAGAGCTGGGCTTCGAATCAAACCTAGGGGGCAACTTTATTCTGCAGTTTTCTCTTTCATTTAATCATTACTTTTTCTCTTTTTTCACTGTTTGACCAATTGTCTTCAACTAAAATAGAAACAAAGAACTGAGAGTAACATTGAGTCATATTGTAGTGCCCCCATGAATGTGGGTGCAATGTGTGAACTGCCTGAAGGATTAACACTTAAAGCATAAAAACCATTACAGCAGCACATCTTGAACTGAGGTCATCGTTATCAGATGAAGGATTGTGCGGATTTTGAATGACTTAATCAAAGTTTTTTTCAAAAGGCAATCTGGATTCTAGGCAGTCACAAATCTTTTTTGTCGTTGGGGGTCTTTGCTCGTGATTTACATGTGTTGCTGTAAGCCAGAGGAGGAAAGCTGAACAGGCAGAAAACTGCTCAGATAAAATGAGGCATGTAAAGAATGTCGTGCAGACAGCGGAGAAGCGGAGCCATGGATAGAGAAGATTGAGAACATGTTTTCTCAACCCCATCCTCCCTCAGAGCTCCGAGTCTGTAAAACCTGGTGGGAGGCAAGGGAGGCATGTATTTATATTGGATCAACATGCTATGATGTTATGTTTCCAGCTCCAGCTCTTGTCTTGTCATAATTATATGTGGTCCCTTATGGGGTTCAACTAAAACCATTTTTATTGACTCTGGAGAAGCTTATCTCCGTCTGATGCATTGTTTGTACATAGGACCCCAATTGTATCCCAGTGGAAATAAGCAATAGATAAAAGCAGAAAACTTGTACCACAGATATGTCTTTGTTATTAGGGGACCTCCAGAGTGAGGTGCACCCAAAAGAACTTTTTTAACGCAATGTTTATTCAGTTTACGAATTTACCTCACATATTGCACAGGGGCTCAGCTATAACCTCATTTAGTTTGCAAGAATAGAGACAGAATCACTGACGCTACCTCAGCCACCCTCTGTAGTATTAATTTGGAGGAGCTTGGTGAATTTTTCAAGTGTTTGTTTATTTGCAACAAGATAACCAGAGGCTGAGGAAAAGGGGCTAATGCATACAAATATTGTGCACTTGACTGAGCTATTTCTACATGCAGTGCATACTTGTGTGATGCAGGGACTTATGTGTTAAGATGTGCTACTTATCAAAATGTAAGTATGTACAAAATGGAACAAATATTATCTTTGCCTGTGGCTAAGAGGGGTTTCGTATAAGTGGGAGGGCTATTTTGGACTTGAAAAGCTCCATCTCACACTTCTACCTCGAGCTTTAGCTGTGGGGAGTTGGGTGCCAGCTAAAGGAGAAATGTGCACTTCCAGTGTGATTCCCTTTCTCTGCAGCTAAATATGATTGTCATTCTAAATCTAAAGTTCATATGCAGTTCAGCTTTAAAAAGAGGATGACCACCAAATACTGGCAGCTGGAAAATTTAGGCTGAATATTAATGTGAATTTATTCTTGGTCATATCTATTTAGTTATAGCCTCTCACACTTCCTCTTTGACGTGCAAGTTCTCTTTTGTTTTTTTGTCATGGAGATGAAATGTACCAACCTTGCTTTTTCAGCCCTGATGCTGCATTTCCACTGGAAGTTACTCCCACCGTGGGTCATTTTGTTCTTTGGAACCTAATGCTGCACTTTGCACTGTGCACTTGCCTTACTGATACTAACTTTGTCAGGCGGAAAAAGAATATGAAATTACTGTCATTTTATCACAGTGCGATGGACAAAAATCACATCTCTGCTTGTTTGAGTTGTTGAGTCAGGCTGAAAAGAAGGAAAAAGGAAAAAAAAAAAACACCACGAAGCAAATTGAGATGCCCTTTTTTGGACAGCACTAAAGTTGCTGTGTTTACAGATGTCAATAATGGGTAAACACATTAATTCCAGTTACCTGTTTATTCTCAGGCTATACTCAAATTTAGTATATAATTTAAACTCCCGGCAGTGGTTATAGAGCTGTCAATCATCCACAGTCGATATGAATACCAAGGCTGTTCTCTTAGTCTGTTGGTCAGGATGATTTTAGTCAGCTGAAGAATTTTTAGACACTGAGTCAGTTTATATGTAAAATGAACTGTTTGTGGTTATTTATCCCTGGAACATCTTTTGTGTGATAACATTTGAGAAACATTCAGTCCGAATTTGTTGCTGAAACAACAAATAGATTAAGTTAAGAAATCCGACCAGAAGCAAACAAAGAACTTCTTGACCTGAAAAACAACATCAACATCAACATCAATCAGCATTCAGTGGATGGCTTGCCGGCAACATAAACCATCAGTCATGACATGGCATTAACTACTTCAGTATTGCTTGTTGTTTGCTCTCCCCTAACCCCAGTACATACACACACACACACGCTCACACACAAACACACACCTTGTCTCTTAAAGAGGATCTTTTTGGGCAAATAGCGGAAAAACAACTGTGGTGAACTCGTTTGAATGTCTCCCCTATGTCCTACCAAGAATGTGTTGTCTAGGAGAGCTGAGGTCAAAAGACACAAATAAGGCTTTGTTCTGCATTTACTCTGTTCAGAGTGTAGTGGGCAACACTGGTACACATTGTTCTATTCAATCTGTCAAAAGGTTGCAGAGTTTATTGCAAGAGAATATATATTCATGAGCCTTAATGCTGTATATTAATTTTATTTCTTTTTGACAGCCAAGAACGTCACACACTGTTGTCTTCTGAATTGGAAAGTATTTGAATTTTACATAGCATAATATATTGATGTGTGGAATAAAATCTGAAACTTTTTTCAGAACTAGATATTCGATAATACAAGATGGAGTAGAATAAAATCGACGGCAGATGTTGTACATGCATCCATGCAACGTGAGTGCATTATTATGACTTTAGACTTCAATATACGCCTACCAGTTATTTGTAGTGTTGAATCCAGTAGTCAATACTAAAGTGCATCTCCATCAATAAATGGCCTGAGTGATAAGGTTTACAAGCCATTCCATTATGAAGATGGTCCAGCCACATTTATGTAGCACATTTAGTCATAATCAGTATGTACTCACAGGAAAAACAGTGCCGTTGTTGTTGCTTTGAATGGGAGGCAAACTAACAGCTAAAGCCTCTCACACTCAGCACCTTCTGAACAGAGCTATTATTGGCATTAAAGGGTATGTGTGTGGGTATGTGTGTGCAGCAGAAGGTGTTGGACTGACAACTGGAACAGCATTCTGTGAAACTTGGCTACAGCTAGTACAGCGTCTAGGCTCTCCTCAGTCTATCCTCCGATCCTGGGCCTTCATTTATTGGTCTGTCTGCAATGCGCTTGGAAAATGCAATTGCCCCTCCATTGATTTGTGTCTGTTGGAAATAGGATGGTACAGTTTTATCCCTGTTCCTTTTACAGTTTTTCTCATTCCTATCTCTCTTATTGTCTCCTCCACTTCGAGCGAATCCATTCTCAGCATGCCATACAGGCTAGACTATGCTTCCTTAGCCGCTTATCATGTCTTCCACCAGACCACCAAGAGGGTCTAAGCATGTGTACACAGGCAGCTGTGCACCACTGTTGAACTCCATCCTGTGCGGGATAAGTGGGGATTGGCATGTACTCTGCCCGTCAGAGCTGGTTCATCTGCTCAAAAGAGCGACAGCTGGACTGAGCTTTTTCACTCCTCCCATATGAGAAAGATAGACAGAAATGAGACGAAGAGAGACAGAATGAGGGGAGGGACAATAGGAGCGGGGTAGCCGCAGCTTCCTGACTGTGGCTTGGAGCAAAGCAAATTTTGGCACATGTGCTATGAATTAGCGCCGACATAACTGTTTTAAAGAGTGGCCTAACACGTTAAAGATGTGTGGCTTGCTCATCTACTTTCTTCCCCTACTCTTTATGCTGTAAACACTGAGCAGTAATGGGAGGAAGGGCATAAGAAGAGTAATTTATGTGCGAAGGAGAAGCCTGAGATGAGCCCTCCCTCTGGGATTAATGGGAGTCTCTGTCTCTGTTCAGAGGAAATATGAAAGGCCCTTTGTTGGTAAAGGGCTTGCTGCTGCCAGCAAATAACTAGCCCCTGTCATATTGAAAATCCCGCAACCTCTAAATTCATTCCCTTCTTTGCTGCTCATCCTTCACCCCTTTTTTCTGTAAGCCTATGTGTTTTCTGTCAAAGTCCCTCATTTATGATTCTACATCGTGCCTGCTGTACAGAGACCCAGGAGAGGCTCGCTCGCATTGTTAGTATTCACTGTCACTTCGAAAGTTCCGGCTATCGGGTGAGCAGAAGGAAGTCTGGGAGGAATAGCGCTGTACAGGTGGTGATTCATAGTTTCACCTCTGATATCATGTTTTCCCATTTTCCCTCTCCTGCTTTCTGTCTCCTGTTTAATTCCAAGACTCACATCATATCCGGTATGGAAGAGCTAGTTTGCTGTGGTTAATGTGTGACCAGTGGTCTGTGCTGTTGATAATAGTTTATTTTTAGTGCCGGTGTGTGTTGGTCTAAGCACACATCTTTAGGCGGCACTAAATAAAGAATGGACTATCAGTGAGGGGAAATGACTGTTTGGCACTACACTGGTGGTGTGTCTTTCATTAGGTCACACATTGGTTTCCTCACACCTGCGTCTCAGGACAGGATGGTGAAAAGCTGTTGGCAGGTGTTAATTGCAAAAAAGGGCTCAAAAACCAGGCAGGGTATTTTTGTAGTATACTATACTGTCCCCTGGGTTGATTGATGTATCACAGTGCAAAGATTATAATTTCTTTGTCTGGGGCAGCGTACAGCACTGTAGTGGTAAGTGCTGTCGCCCCACAATAAGAAGGTTGTAGGTTTTAATCCCAGAACTGGAGCCTTTCTGTTGCATATCTCCCCATGCTTGCGTGGGCTTCCTCCCACCATCCAGACATACATGTTTAGATTAATAGGTGACTCTAGATTGTCCGTAGCTCTGAGTGTGAGTTTTTATGTTGGCCCTGGGATGGACTGGCGACCTGTCCAGGGTGTACCCTGCCCCTTGCTCAATGTGAGCTGGGATTAGCTCCAGCACCCCCTGCAACCTGGAAACAGATAAGCGGCAGAAGAAGAATGAATGTCTACGTTACATTGGAATTTTCTGTTAGCTAGAGGAACTCAACAAACTAATCAAAATGTTTATACATTAATTGTCTTTTCAGTGCATCTGAACTTACCGACCTCCTGAAAAGAGTTTCATTCTTTTCTCTCATGTCCATCTTTTTAATCCAGCACAAGACAAAAATGTTTCCTTTACTTGTGCATCAAATGCAGGAAAAACTGTTTACTGTTTACACCATAATAAATCTTGACTAAATGTGCAAAGAGATAGTTAAATTGTTGTTCTCAGCTTGTACCTAAAAAAAAAAAAAAAGTGTGTCCTTATTTTAAAGAAAAAAAGAACCAAACATTTTTAGCTTTCAATGATAGTTTCAGCTGTGTTTGCCTTCCCTGCCAAAGTGAAAGCAGAGAATCTATTGGCTCCATTGACTTCCTCAGGCTGCCTCCAATGGATTTGACATGGATAATGCGGTTGTGTTTGTACCGAAAGGGGGAGGGGGCTTAATAAAAGCAGGAGACCTCCAGCTGACAAAAGAGGGAGGAAGAGTGAAATGAAGAAGACTGGAACTTAAATGAAGAGGGCTCAACTTGGCAAAAGCCATGGGTTGTCAGGGGCAACTGAAATGGCTCTGTGTAACCTGCTCTCACTCCCTCTCTTCAAGAAATTCAGATACTGGTATATAGAAGGACTAAATATGAGCCTGACATTGAAAGGGTGAAACAATATACACACACTGGATGTCTGCCTTATAAATGAATTATAATTGAGTTTTCCCTGGATCTTCTTGGAGTGTAGATGGAGCAGAGCTTTAATGAGCTTTATAGTTTCATGTTATTCTATGCTTTAATTGTAATAGTGAGGACGCCATTCATTTGTTTAATTTACTAGACTGAGAACTGATGGCTGGGCTGGCATAGTGTGTGTGTGTGTGTGTGTGTGTGCGCGTGGGGGGGGGGGGGGGGGGGTTTAATGGCTATCCTCTGGAAAGGATAAGGCTTATTAGGTCTGATGGGCCTCCTGTCTCACATAACCTAATGTGACCATGATAGACAGAGGATTCTGGGTTTGGATACATTGGAACTATAAATCGAAGCATATTCCCAGGCCCTGGACTTTGTAATTGCCCATTAAGGGCCATGTTTGTCGATGGAGGGGCCAGATGGCCCTGATGTGGCTGAGGGTCCAACGCAGGCTTTGAGGCAGCCTGCTGTTAAAGTGAGGAGGAGAATGGGCTGGACAATGCCCCTCATTAAACTGACCTGTTCTCTGCTAGGAGGCCCATAAAAAACCCTTTAATGTTCTTACCAGAGAATCTCCACAATTTGCCCACAATTCCACAGCAGTAAAAAAGGGAATGGGATTCAATTTGAATTCTTTGCTGTCATAGCTTGTGGCACCAGCTGTCTGTCCGTGTTTAAATCCAACCCTTGGGCGCCACTCCCTCTGAGTTTGGTGTGTTCCATGTGTAACATTGATCTTAAAATCTTGGCTCCCACTGGTCTACTTGAGGGGAAGACCTTACCCTGATTGAGTGGGACATGTGCAAGGACAACATCAAACATTTCAGTATTCGGTGTAAGATAGCATGACCCCGGTGATGTTAGCCTGATTGATTTATGATGCAAATGGGGTTTCTCATGTTACCACTCGCCTCATTTCTCATCCCTATCCCCCCTCTCTTCGTGAATATACCTACATGTGTAATTTGCTTTTATGAAACAGTTTGTCATGAAATTGTAATTTAATTTTCCCTAGCCACAATGTCAGGGATAGTGTGCCAGTATCATACTGTACATGCATGACAGCACCCATCTCTCTGAAAACACTATCTCTTGTTTGTGTTTTTGACTGTAAACCCCCGTGCACAGCTGCCACGGGGGCATGTCTGGGGGGTTCTGTTATGCCACCGACCCCCTAATGTGAATTCCAGTGAGGCAGAAAGGCAAATGTTTGGGCTTCCAGGTCCTCCTGGTATCCTGGGTTGCTACAGCTGTCATGTTATCCCGTTCCTGCACAAACCTTCCAGCTCTGAATGCAGCACAATCTCTGCAAGCATCCCAGCTGCATTTCAAAAATCTGTCCTTATCTCTGACAGAAGACAGCATAGTTAATCATTACACCTCTGGCACAATAGCCATCTTGGAGCCCCAAGTCCCAACTGAAACACACCAACTGTAGTTTGGAAGGAATCTGCTTTAATTCCCCCAAAATGCTGTTTTCTCCGATTAGTGCAGAATGTACTTTGTATGAACTTCTCATTCTAGATAATCTACTCTATGAATGGTGTGCTGGGTAAAGGTGGTGAACTCTCTGCTTAGCTATGCTCCGCTAGTGTGCAGGAATCAAAACCTCCCACCATCTCTTTAATTTAGTTGTTTTCTTTTTGGAGGGAATGTTATTGCCTTGTTTGTATGCTGGTCACAATGATTGCCAATGGAAATCTTATTTACACTAGCTGGGTTTAGGAGTGTTGGCCAGCACAGTGGAAAGTGTCCCCTCTTTTCCAGTCTGTAGGGACTTCGCACAACCCTGTTTCTGACGGATGGGTCTTTTAATGTGACAACTGAAAGGAGCCCCACAGTTTCCACCATAGACCAGGATACAATAAAACAGCTACTAGTACAGCTCTATCCCTTTTTCTTTGTTTCACTAGGTTTTCGTCCGTGTTATTCAGTTTTGTTTTGTTTTGGGGTTTTTTTTTTTTCACTGATAAAACAGATATGTAATAAATTGCTTCAGGTTTCACCACAGGCTGTAAGTTTCCTTTAAAATAATAAATGTGAATAACAGGATGAATTGGAAGCGCATTGGTATGGATGAACCCAGCACCAAGCGAGAAGCCATTCTCTCCTTTGCCACTGGGCTAAAAGCATTCAGTTCTTGCCCATTGTGACTCCTCACGCTAAGGGATTTGTGATGGCGATGATCTTTGACCCCTCTACACCCACATTATGCAAATGGGTGTCCAAAAACACAGAATGATATAATAATTTTACTGAACATGTCTGCATTTTTGTATGGAATAGCGTGGTCTCCTCAGTGTATGTGTGGGTTTAATGCTTTATCAATTCCCTCAGACATCTGCACAACATAGAGAGGAATACAGGAAGATGGACCTGTTGTCATGTAACTGAGCCTCTTCCATATGTTGTTATGGCAGTGGTTGGCAGTAGTAACCAGATCCTACTCCCCCCATCAGCTCTGTAGTTCCCCCCTCCCAAATGCTGTTATTGTCCGTGTGCACAAAGGATAGGGGGATGTGTAACACAAGATGGAGCAGTATACTGAGGTTCATGGACAACGCCCTTTCCCAGACTATATCAACTGACCAGTCCTGCTCTTACAAGTGTTACATTTCACACCAAAGAAACAATCTGGGAAAATGTTGGCTCCTTTTGTTCAAGCGAATGGGTTCAACAAGAATTTTCTGTCTATTTCAGAATTAACTGAGTGAAAACTGATTGCCATGCATCTGTATAGCTGCAATTTGTTTGCTCCAGTAAACCATCAGTTGAACTTGCCGCCCCATGCATCGCGACAACTTCTATTCATGTTAGCCGGACAGAGAATAAATCTTAAGCCGCCTTTTACACCAAGATCCTGTTATTTTGCTTTTAATAAGATCCATCGTGATCCCTGCTTTGCTCGTTTACACTGGACTTAACAAAGCCAACACCAGTCAGTGATTTTAAACAGTATGTTATCCAGAATCAGCAGGGTGCCGTGTAACATAACAATGTCAGTTTCTGTCCCACCAAGGCGACACATCCTTTTACACAGATGTCAATCCAGCTCTGACTCCCTCCGCTGCTGGTTAAAGGAACAGCAATATCTCTGCACATTTCATGGTAACTCCTTTTATGCTGCATTGTGAGGGGGGGCTACATCTACAACATTCCCACCTTGAACATTGAGCAGGGCGTGTCAAAGTGGCTTCAGGAAATCCCTAAGTGACAATGCTGCATATAGCATCACACGACATAATACATAGGACATGTTATATTGAAAAGGGAAGTGATGTGAGGTCAGAGATGACCTGTGACTAATATGGATTAGATCCCAGTTGGACCTATGGAGTCTACACTCAGTGACTCATTAGTTAGTTTTCAAAATCCTCCTGTGAAAAGGAAGTCTTTTATTTACCTCTTTGTTGCGTTTGTTTTAACCAGAAACTTAAAACCGACTGGCCACTGTTTTTCGTGCACAGTTAATGACCATTACAGCATTGACTTTGATGCGAATGGAAGTGACTGGACTGACACTTTTTCTGATGTATTTTTCTCAGAACAGAGTATGGGTTTGAAAGAAAGAATAACATTCGAACCCAGCCAACAAAAAGAAAAGTTCTACCTCTGTTGTCGTCAGTAGTGTGTTAATGTGTTTCTATATCTGAAAGCTGTGGATGTTTTGTTTTTTTTGGGTTTTTTTTTTTTTAACTCTTGAAACCATATACTCTGACATTGTCTGGTCTTACATACAAAAACAGCTGTGATTGATTTCCTATGAAAACATATCATATCTGAACAATTTAAGAGTGGTAAGGGCATCTATTTAAAATCAGAAATCAGTCAAAATCAAAAATTATTTCAGTAGGATGACAATATATTCAAGATAACTGTGGTTGGTTAGCTGGGCGTGGCTAACGTGAGCAGTGCCAGCACAAGTAGCCTACTTTTCTTGGCGGTTAATAGCCGTTGCTGAATGTCGTTATATATTGCTTCAGTCACCTCTTTTGTTTTTTTGTTTTTTTTTTTTCTGATACAACCTACATACAACTTTTTTTTTTTTTTCATTTTCTAGATCAAAATAGTGCCAACTGCTGTCATGCATACATGTGATTGTCCCATTTTCCACCTTGCATGTTCTCCACATATGGACAGTTGTGAGGGCGGGGTTTCTGTCTGCTGAGGTTGTTCAGCCCTGACTACTGGCAGGCGACTGCCTAATATCACAGAAGCAACATTTCACCACCATTGAACATTAGAAAAACACTGATGATTACTTCCACTGACTAGTATTTCTGGGACCGACTACAAAGTATTTTAGCTTAGTCAACCTATATATATAATATACACCAACACTCCATTGTAGATTCAAATCCTTGATTTTAACTGGATATGACAGAGCCTCACAGTGAAAAGCTGTTTTTTATCATTATTTGAAAAAAAAAAAAAAAATAGCTGGATTAGACTGAAACACTCAGCCAAATATTTGGGGGGGGGGGGTTGTTTTTGAATTACGCGGTCACATATGTACAGTGTCAGCATTTCTACATGTCAACATTAATTTCATGACGTGTTTTTCATTGTTTTTAATTAATGCAGCATTTGCAAATGCATGGGACCTTAGCTTGTTTTTAAAGCCCAGTATGACTCTGATGTACCTGATTCAAACCATATGTTGAAGGGGCTTGAAACGGTTCCACTGCATTAACAGACACAGCTGGCCAGCAGTCTGTGATCTCATAGCATGCCATGTTTCCCTTATTTTTGCTGCACTAGTCAGCCCTGCCAAAGCCTCACCTCTGCTAACTAATACTTTGCCCTCAGTTGCCAAATCACATGCTGATGAATAACCTTCAGAAGTGGTCGGTGTCACGCATTCCTGAGAAAACAATAAGAACAGGTTGATGTGCTGTGGTGGGTTTTAGGGCTCTGCAATTACAATGCTTATATCGCAGAGCCGGTAAGTCTGTTGGCAGATTGTTGTTTATGGTTGCTGTGTCTGCCTTTTTTTGGAGGGACAGCTATCTGACACTTGCATGTGGCATTAGCATGAGAAGTAAAGTCTGCGTTGGTACTTAGGTGGCAGTGGACAGTGAATTATAGCCCATCTCCTCACAGCACTGATCATTAACACTTCTAACACACTGGGATATTGTTTGTTTTACGGCTCCTATCAACAACCATGCAGAGCTATAGACATGTGTTATTGAATTCATATAATGTGAGTTATTAGGCCGTACATCTTGAGTGTCCATGTATATTGCCAGATTTGTCCTGTGTGGTCCTAGAGGAAATAGAGTGGTGGAGGAGATCATATTGGTTCATAAGCAGCTGGGCAATACCCTGACCACAGAAGATATGAACAAAAAAATAAAAGCTTATTACTGTTGTCATTATTATTACTATTATCAACCCTAGACTGATTGTCCTAACATCCATCGGAACATGCTCACACACCTGGTGCATAGCCTTTCTTCAAAACAATAAATAATGAGCTTACTTTTAGCGCAGAGTTTTATTAGCCAATGAAAAGTAATGAGATTAATCTAGTAAAAAAAAACAAAAACATAATTCTTGTGCCCACTCCAGTGGATCAGAGGTATGCGGATAAGTGGAGAGAGCAGGCTTCGATGAGAAGCAGTGTAAGTAATAAAATCTGCCACAGACCGGGTGATACAGCCCCCACCACTGCCATTGGCCTGTTCATTGGCCATTCTTATACCTGCAGGCCTAGCAGAGGAGTTTAAAAGAAAATAGGACCCCACCTGGAACAATTTAATCCTCTAACTATTTCCAACAAAGAAGCAGTGCTGCATCATGTACCTGGCGGCCAGTTGTTTTCAACTTCATCCAACTTTGGCCTCTCCCCAGTAATGAAAAAACTGATGAATGTGTATTGAAACCAAAATTACATTTTCTTCATCAAGTTAGATGTAGGTTTTCTTGTTCACATGTAAGCTGCAACAAAGAAAAATCTCCTCAGCTGTGTAAGAAAGTCTTACTGCCATTTCTCAAACACAACATCTTGCATTGCTGGATTAATTCTGAATAGTGTTGGGAATCATCTTGTCTCTACTTATGTATATGTGAAGGAAGAAAGCAAGACAAACAGGGCGGCACATCAGGAATGGGGCGGTGGATTAGGGTGCAACAGTGTGGTTTGATGTTTAATCACTCTTTATGCGTAAGCTGTTCTAAAGGGGATAGAAAGGCTTTTCAGTAAGCTTTAATGGCAGTGGGATGTCTTCTTGCTGAATCTTGCCTCTGTTGGCATAACAGGCTGTGAACCTGGATTTTTGTTAGCTTGAGAGGTTCCAGTGAAGCAGAATGATCAGACAGCAGGCTAAACACACTACATCACTTTTCTCCCGTTCATCTCCTGCTCCTTCTCTGAGTCGGTTAGGGTGACTCAGGTGGTGTCACTATGATCACTTGCATATTTGAAGGCTCAGACGAACACTTCAGAACTGTATGGTTGCATTGTTAGGCCAAGCCTAAAAGCATTGTGTAATTAGGCACCAATTACTCTGTTTAGTAACAGTTCAGGCTGCTTTTGTGACAAAGAAATAGACAAATGGAAACAGAGGGAGAAACAGAACATCAGTCACCATAAAAGGTTCACAGCAAAAGCACTGCTGATCCCTAAGATACACGCAGAGACCACACAACAGCACCAGAAGCTGTCTACTGTGATTCACATGTTTGTGCCACCTGCTTGTTTGCGCCACCGCTGTCAATGTTAGTGTGACCCTGACGAACATCGCTATCACTGCGAGGCGACAGAGCATTCCCACGAGTCTTCGCGTTAAAAACCAAAGGTCTGGAAACATTTCCGCAGGCAGCCTTTCCAAATGGAGACAGATTTGTACATGACCATGCTTGTGGTTTGGTGTTATACTGCAGACAAACTCAGGACAGATGTGTTTGGAGTCATTTCCAACCCCTCCCTTTCCTTCTCCCCCATGATCTTCTATCCCCTCCCTCCTTCCAGTTCCCCTAATCTGGGAGTCATTGTGTCTGTAATAAAGCACAGCTGCACAGATCCTTCTCTGAACCCCCTCAGTTCAGCTGATTAAATAGGAGTAAGAGGGCTCTCCTCTCACCAAGAGCAGTCACACCAGCGTTGCTCCCCGCATAGTAATGCTCCACTGTTCCCTTAACACACATAATGCATATGAGAGGAGACACTTCCTTCTGCTGGATTGATGCCAGGACTAATTGTTCTCACCTAATGTTGCCTTTGCACTAGGGAACAGTTACAGTGCAGAAACTGTACTATCCTATTGTTTGTGATGTGTAACACAGATCTTGCGTGTTCTTCATCTAAGCACTATGAATTTACAATTGCAACTTTGATGACTAAACATTCTTAACTTTCTACAGAAGTTTTTATAAAACTTTTTTGAGCTGTCAAATAGTTTGTGTAGTTTCACTGCTGTTCATGCTGAATTATGTGACCAATGCAGTAAGTCAATTTGTCGGAGTGGATTGTGTGCTCAGAAATAAAAAAGAATTTGTGCATATTTAAGTGGGCCACCCTAATGGAAAGATGTGTCTGTCTTACAAATAGTGCCACATTGAGCATCAGAGGATGAACTACATTTAAGAACGAAAAAAGAAAACAGTAACACTGATCAATAAAAGCTCTGAGTGGTGCACAAGATGCCTGTATCACAACATGGCAGCTTTGAAAGAAAAGCTTTTAAATGAAGTCTTTGTGTACTACAAATACTCAAGTTTGCGCCATCAAATTGAAAATGATTCTTTCAGCCTTATGATATAGAAATTAATTGCTTTGCACAGATGGATGTCATGCTTCCATCCATCCATTTAAAAAAAAAAAAAAAAAAAAAAAAAAAAAGTGGCCCCTCCCCCTTTTCTGTTCCAAGCAGTTGATCTCTTTTAAGCTCAAACTATGTGTGGGGGAGGGTCACCCAGGTCAAAGTAGGTTAGTAGCAAGATGCATTCGGCATTTCAGTTGTAGTTTGATAGCTCCAGGAACCAGCGCAGTACAAAGGGATGAGCTTAGTTGACACATTAAGACAGCGTTTGTAAATTCATACAAGCGCCTGCTTCCCTCTGTGTTTGCTTTCTTCGACTGGAGCGGCACATAACAACCTGTCATGTGTCTGAAAAGCTGTGTATGTGTTAGATATGAAAGCTTTTGAGGAGAACAGTTGGCTTGTCTTTAATCTTCCCTCTGTCTATTTTTCGTCCTTTTCTTTAAGCAGCAGCTAATTGTGTTTCAAGCAGAATTTGACACATATCGATTCAACCATGCAATGGCAAACGCACACACCCCATGTATTGGCAGCTGCCCTAATCCGTCTCTTTGAAGAAGCTTTATTTTCCTTGTTGTCACTGTTTTCAGAATGTACTTTTTCTTTTTCTTTTCTCCCCAGCCATTTGGAGTAGGTAGGGCTCTACTCCCATGATTCAACAGCCTTGGGTATTTCCATATGTTGTTTTTTTTGTGTTTTCCACTCATATAAAGAAGGAGAAATTTTCAAGAGTTTAATGATGTATCTAATAGGGCACGAGAGTGAAAAGAAGATAATGGTTTGTAGTCATGACTGTAACAGTCGACCCACCATGATGACTCATTTGCTTTAAGTTTGAAAAAAACAAGCAAACAAAAAAAAAAAAACCATTGAGATCTGCTTAAGGCTTCAGCATAGTACTGTAATGTTCTCCCTCGTCCCCCTTTTTTCGCCACATTATATAAAATTGATTTCTTTATCTGTCCAATCCATCTTTTAATAGTTAAGCTGGTTTCCAACATAACTGGTCATAGATTTTTACGACGTAGAGATCTTGATGTAAGTGTTCAGGCGGAAGATATAGTATATAGTTTTTATGTGTTCAAAAGTCTTAGTAAATCATTTTTCTTTTTTTCAAGAGAGATGCACAAGCAGTCTTAATCTTACAGTATTACAGTCTTCTCCAGAGGCTGTCAGCCTCAGCTTCCTTTGTGTGCTGCTTTGTTTCTCAGCCAAAGAGGATTCACATGCCTTCTCCTTGTTTCTCCCCGTGCCCCATCTTCTCCAAAGGAAATGACTGAAAGGCAGGAATTCCATTAGCTTTGTTCTCAAAAACTAAGTGTGAGCTCGTGTCTGTGCCACACATGACATATTGGCCCCAGAACTGGTCTCAGATTTGCATGCATTCTTCTTACTTTGCATGTTATGCTGTAGGTGAACATGCCACATCTTTTTTTTTTTTTTTTAAACACGATGTGTTAAAATTCCCCACTTCTGCCTCCAATTGCTGAACTCCTTTGTTTCAAGTAGACAGTGGGATAAAGGGAGACCTTGCCAGTGTATGTATGTGTATACCTCCATTTATGCATGTAAAAAATATGAACAGATTGGCAAATTTGTGTGTGTGTGTGTGTGTGTGTGTGTGTGGTTAGCTTTGTAATTGGATGCAGTGGAGCGTATCAGTCTTTACCTGAGCTAGTCATTTGCATGGGGTTGATGGACAACTCAGCAGTGCAAAGCAGACATAATTATTATTCCTCATAAATGTAGAGAAGCTGCACAAATCATGCCTTTTTTTATATCACTGTCTTGTTAATTAGTATGGAGTCATCATTGCTAAGAAAACAGTTGAATTTTCATTTGCACACAGAAATTTCATCTCCGCGCAAACCATTCTCCGTTTGCCTCAGCGTTTGGGTTTATATTTGTAGATTAGATCTCAGTTCAGTTTAGACAGATTTCTGTAAATTCGCTTAAGTCATCAAACTTAATGTACTCACAAGAATCGTAAACACCAGCCCACTTTGAGCAAACAAATATAATCATCTGGGAGATATCAATCAGGAATGGACTAAAGACAGCCAGGAAAAAAAGAGGAACTTCCTCTATGTTATTTATACATTGTCTTGAAATACTGAAATAAAATTGACATCCTCTTTTTCCCTGTGGTTTTTCTAATATCTCTTTAATGCACATGGTGTTGTTTTTTTACACCCACAGCCAAAGGCAGCCTTGAATGCCAGTCACTTGTGAATGTATGAATGAGTCACTAAGCAAGTGAGAAATGGTGCCATGTAACGTTTATTGATTCTGATTCATCTGATTCTGTGATTTTCTGTAAATATGACATAATGGGTTTTTTTTTTTTTTTTTTACATTGTGTTCGTTCTGAATGGTCATTCATGCGGCTTATTTAGCACCAGAGTTTTGAGTTTTGATGGCTACTTTCATTTCAATAGAACAATAAAGACTGAGTGATTAGTATGTGCTGCACAGCTATACATGGGATGTATCACATAGGAAGGGAAGGCACCGCTGTCACGCATAGTGGTTATTATTAACTACGGTAGCTTGATCTCCTTCCTTCCAACACTAAATGAACTCCATGTCAAGCCATGACACAAGAGCTTAGACAATTTGTCAGAATTTAATCACATCTTAAGACATCACCATGCTAATTTCATCAAAATTGATAACGTACAAATTGTATCCTTGGTGGTCAATCTCCCGGGAAATGGCTGTGTCTACTTGAACATTAATTTGCACAACCTTTGTCCAGTGCAAATCACAGTTTTAATAGGCTGTGCAGGTTGTTGTCTTCCTGTTACTGTCCAGAAGTGCTTCAGAACATATCTGATGTTGGATTTTATATTTTCAAAGATGCAGTGCATTTATTACCTTTTACGAATAACATCCCATGCACCCCTGTTGCACAATAATACATTTTATGAGCCAAGATGTAGCTGAACATGCAGCTTTCATTTTTCACTTCTTCATTGCATGAAGGACAAATATATCATTGTCAGGCTTTGATCAATGCAATACATTTCTACGTGCTACTTTTAGAAGAGGGTTGTGAATGTGGTCCAAGTGGTGTTGGAGCATTTATGTCTGGCACCCGCCATCTTCAACTACACAGACGCCAGTGATTCAGCAGTGATAACAGTTCTGCTCTCGTTGTCAGTAAGTGAGTATCTTGTTGCAGACCAACCTTGAGTGATTGTTGATGTAATTTCCATAAACAGGCTCTTCTGACTCAGTTTAAATGGGAGACACACTCTGCCAGTGTTGAGCCTTAGCTTTAGTGGGTAGTGTTTGACTGATAATATTTACTACAGCTGGAGACAGGGGGCTGAAGAGCCAAGCCGAACTATGCATGAATTTGACACTATTAGTTTTCCACTTGTGTGAAAGTAGAATGAGACATTGACATCATTGCATAAGTCACCTATTCAATTTTTCCAGTAAAAGGGCTGTCTCTGTGGAACAATGGCTGGTGCCATTCTGGCCAGAGAGATATTTCTGTTCCTTCTCTCAGCAACAAATCTGAGAAAGAGCAACTGCTCTGCTGGTGTGATTAAAAAAAGGAACATGCCAGCAAAGGTTAGCTCATCACTGGTCACTGCCTTATTCTTTGCCTCTTTGATTTTTATGATGGCATTTTGACAGAAATGATCAAGGAGAAGAACTAATAGCCTCGAGTCTGTGGTTTTCAGATCAAAAGGGCCTTATAATGTCACATTACAGGTTTCACTGGAGCAGTTTTAGTGCACAGCCCTTGTGATCAGCCTCTTCAGAAAATATAAGCTCAACTTGGACCCAGAGGCACAGGGCTCCCAGTGATTAGCTGATGCTGCCACTAACTGCTCTACTTGCATATTTCTTGTTTCTAACCTAGAATATAGAAAGAAATTGTGCATACCATTTTGTCTTTTATGTATGTCAAGACATTTGTTTACACCATTGAGATATATATGTATGAGTGAAAAATGTGTGAAGCTGATGAAATGGATGTGCTTTTTTTTTTTTTTTTTTTTTCCCTTAAAAATTAAATCAGTTTTCTGCGTCAATCTCACCGTGCCTAGTGCTGGAGCCACTGCCTTTTTAGTGTCTTTGTCTTATATCGCAGTTGCATGCATAAAAATTGAACAGGATCTATATCTGGTGTTTAAAATTTAGATTAGAATTTCTCACCCAACCAGAGACTCACGTTTGTGTCCAACTGAAAGTGCCTGAGATGCAGCAGCACTGTGACACAGCTGAGATGGATGCCTGGTGCAGTGGAGCATTTACTAAAGTGTGTGTTAGTGTGTTGTGTGGTCAGAGAATGACCCAGTCATACAGTAACAACAAAAGTGATGCATGCAGACACCTTTAAATGGGTTATTATTCACCGTTTTCTTGATGGCATCTCGTTGTCTTGATCTGCCTCTGGCCTATAACCTTCCAAATTGTTTTTTTTTTTTTATTATCATTCCAATCTGCTTTTCTTCTTCATCCCGTTTCTTCCCTATTTATATCATTAAAGACTTTGAAGCGTGTGCAGAGTTTCCAGTGGCAGTAATTTAAGTTGAACAAGGTTATACACAGTACTTAAAACCCAACAACCTTGTAGAGGATACACAAAGTATCTATTGTATATAAGTATGAAATTTAGCAGATAACTCTGAGACATCAGAGAGCTACTACCAGCTGGGCATTGTTCACTCTAGGTTCAAAAGACAAGGATGTATTGACATATTTCTGGTCACATTTTACAAACATTGAGCAGCATCATTGTAATTTTATTTCTTCAAACGATGACATCTTTTTTCTTTTTTCTTTTTCTTTTTTACTTCTGAGCAAAAAGCAAGAAAAATAAAAATTTTCCTTGACTCTATAAAGCATTTATCAATTTCTGCTGTTGGGTTTACCAGTATATCAGTGTAAGCCTTTTCATAATGAGCTTCACCTGTAAGCTTTTTACAGTGGTCAAAGAGCTCAGCTGAAGACATCATAAAGAGGAAGCCTGTTTGACATCCCGGTAATGTGGTCAGTTTAATACCCCACTTAAACCTCTGTATCAAGCCATTCGTCTCAATAACTCACAGAACAAAGTCCCAGTAGCTATGTGCTGATAACTGCAGAGGGATGTAGCTTAGCCTTATCAGCTCTTGGCTCCAGTGACACAGTAATCCACACAATGCTTGGCTGTCATTGTACTGGAAAACACAGAATCGTTTCATTTACCCAACAAAGGCGCAAGAATAATTGTGATGTCCCCCTATGCTCCCCCTTCACAACTATCCTTTGAGATTGTAAATTTTCAAAGGCCAAATGTTACTTAGTCAAAAGAGTCAAGTTGTCATGGGGCTTTTTCCACTGGTATAAGAGGCTCTTACTGAATGTCAGTTTATTAAGATCACAGCAGTTAGCTTGCTTTTTGCTTCGAACCCAGCGGGTATCTACAAGGAATGGAGTTGCTGTGGAGGTATAAGACAGCCAGCAGAGAGGGAGAAGGTAGATTCCTCTGGGCTAATCATTGTGGAGAAATAACATACATAGAACCTTTTGTATTGAAAAATATAAGAAAGAAACTTTGACACCCTGAAGGAAATAGAGGTGACGCTTTTTGCTGGTGGGGAGTCTGCTTCAGTGGTAATTGTCCTCTGAATGCTGTAGTTGTCAAGTGGGGGTTACTGTAACCTGGGAGAGTGGATGACTGTGTAAACATGTCAGAAAGCAAGCGCTAAAAGAAAAGACAAAAAGTTTTCTTCTCCTAGGGGCCAGTTTAGATCAACGAAGCTTAAAAGTCTCTGTTTGAGATTGAGTAAGCTCATCGGGCTCTTGCTGCTTAGACATCCAAGGTGTTTATGTTTCTGCGTGCGATAAGGAAAGGTAGTAGCAATACGGTTTTAGAGGACCTCTTCATAAATCTATAATTGAGGCAGCAGTTTTTGGATGAAAAAATGGCTCCAACAATATGCGTACGCTACACAAAGCAAGTGCTAAGGGAATGGTCAACGCAATCAGTAGTAGGAAAATGTAGGAAAATGAGCCAGCTGCTCGTTAAAAATGTGTTTAGGCTCTGATGAAATTCCTCTTTAGTTTTTTAAATTGCCAGAGACACTGAACAGAGTACAAACATTGCATGTTTTTTTCATGCAAATCACTTACATATTTTAGGAGCAGCTCTAAATGCATGGAATGCTTTGTGCGTTTGAAGTGCAGTGCATTAGTAAAACGCCTTCAAGGGCTTTAGTCTGGTGAAAGAGGGTATCATCATTCCCAGATCCAGGTTTTCAGCTATAAACAGTTTACTTTCTCTGAAGAATACCCTCTAATCTAAAAACAGAAATACACTCAATTCTCATCTCAGTCTACATTTCAGTGTCTGTGAATTAATGGACATTTAGAAATGTTATGAGTACGATGAGTGATGGGCAAATCAAAAACGTAGTTTACCACTCTACTAGTGCTGGTTGTTTTTTATTAAAAAGAATCAATGATGTTTTCACAACCACAGATTCATTGCAGTAATTGCCGACATGATTAAATTTCACTGTTAGATCCATCAGTTTAAATGCACATGGTTTATACATTTGGAATTAAACATAAATTAATTTATTGATTGCATCAAATGAGAAAGCAGGAAACCAGAAATTTTCCACTGAAGGATTTCCATTTAAAAATAGGCTAGCATTTTAAGCATCGGCATGGAAATGCGCATAAGTGTGTAGAGTAGAATGTAATATGTTGCATAATGGCGTTTATTTACTTACCAGCCTTGAAGCTGTGAGGAGGCATTCATAAAAATAGCATCAGAAAAAATAAAGCTAGAAACAAAAACATATGCATGCGCAATTACACATAGCAAGCAGTCATTTAAAAAAAAAAACTGTCTATTGTGCTTTTAGTTTGTGCAATAATTGGGCAGTTAGACTATGCTATGAAGGATATTTTTATGGTTGGGTGTAAAGTCGGTGTGCTTTTTGACCTTAATTTAGCATATTCCCCCCCAGTTTGGGACAGGATTAGAATTTCATATCACAGCAGTTTGAATTGAGGTATGAGAGTGCGAGCTCCACTGGGGCTTAACGGGATCTTATAAACAGTGGTGCTAGCATGGATGTGTCACACATCACATTCAGTTTGAGCCTCTGCTTCATATTGCATTGTCTCATTGTCAGTGCTGGCCGCCGTACTAAACCTGGTCACATTCATTTGTGAATAATGCATTTTGTCAGGGATGTTGTATCATTTGCCAGGGTTGAGGTTGGCTACCACTGGGCGACCACTGGGGTATTTGTGGGGTCTGCATTTATCTCCTGCTACTGATGAAACACCTATCTGGAGTATTCCTCAAATGTCAGTGACCTCACTTCTCAGAAAATGAATGATGATGTATTGAGATGATCTCACTTGAGAGGTTTCTGTCTTGTCACACTTAGGGGGACTTTCAGCATGCTCATTTGCAGTCACTGTATTTGGCAGGCGGGCGTAGCAGCTGAAATTGGAGAGCATTTTCTTTTCGTCTTTGCAGTCAGAGTCGGCATTCCATGTTCCAAATTAAATGCATCTCTCTCTGCCTCTCCCCGTCTCTCTCTCACTAACTATTTGTGTCTGTCTGAGTTAGAGTTGTCACGTGATGAAACAGACAATAGGGAGGCACTCTGGCACTACGGAGAGGTTAGCCGGGGTTTTTGTGTTGCTTGTCAGTAAGGGGGGGCATCTAAGCCGTGAATAGGATCATTGAGTCGGAGATAATTTTGTGCCCCGGTGCAGGGCATTAGTTGGACAGGCCTTTCTGCTGACAGGCTTGTTTCTCCCTCTCTTCTCTCCCTCTTCTTTTTTTTTTTTTTTTTCCGAACCCCAACCCCCAATTCCACTCTGCTGCATCGGCATTTCTGTCCAAACCAAAGGCCTTTATCTTTGTGCCCATGACGACATGTCTGATAGGGTGTGGGAGTCAAGATCTCTTCTGGCTCTATACCTTAGGGAGCAAATACATCTAGATATAGATAAGTTGAAGCAGTCAGGTTTTAAACCAAGCTACATTACGCATTCATGTGGTTTTATAATCCACCAGAGTGTCTGATAAATGAATAGGCACATACTGGACATTCCTATTCATTACCATTGGAAAGCGTGGTGCCTGCTGGGAGTTTTTGTTGCAATTGCCGTAGGGGCTGACTGCTGAAGGTTCTCTGGGAAGTGTCCTAATTGCTGATTTTCAGACAATGTTAAAGAATGGGAGCTGTGCTCAACAAGAGGCTATGGCTAAAATAACCCACACGGGGAACATTGCTGTCAAGTTCCTCACTACACACACTCACAAAAATGTATAGTCAGAAGTGCCAGCAGGATCGAATATGGAGACACCCAGCTTCGAGGGGCAGGAAGGCAATATGTGTGAATCCAAAATCTGGCAGCAAGGTCAGCAGTACTGGTGTCCACTTCCTACTAACTGACAAAATTCTTACTGGAATGCCCTGAATGCCACGAGGGCAGAGGAACCAGCACAACACATTTAAATATATGCAAAAGGTGATATCTTTAAATGGTTTTAATTAAATTATTTTTTTTAATTACCTTAAGTCAGCAAAACTGACAATTTTTTTTATTAATGAAAGAACATCAATTGACCAATTTCTAGCTTTCCTTACATTTATTAAACAATGTGTAGTTTTCTTCTTCCAAATATTAGAAATATGTGAGTGAGCCACCTCCCCCACCAGCAATATCGTGAAACCCAAATCTATGGACTTTTCTTGTGCAATATTTTGAGCTATTTTGACAGTCCCTTACTCTGTATTCCACCTCGGTCTGAGCATCTGCTGACTTGGGCTGGCTAGGTTGATTGCCTGAAGGCTTTGAGTTTACAGGTGGGTGGTTTTGTGGCGAAACCTTGGGAAAGAGAAAGTCATATACCTTGTGTCTGCTTTACCAGCCTCAAAGAAAAAAGAAAAAAGAAAAGAAAAGCTAATTGGTCAATGGCAATTGAACAAGAGCACCCAGGAGAAGGTCAATATCATATGTATTCCAGCATAGAAGAAAGATATAGTCATTTTCTGTCTTCATTATTGGAGCTGCCTTAAACGCTAATTCACCTTGTAGGCAATATTTAGAGTGATAGCAATTCTTCAGGTAAAAAAAAAAGTTAAGTTCAGTGCTGCTCTCTTCTTCTGTCTCAGTGTTTAAATCTTTTAGCAGACATTAATGGAAAGAAGCAGCACCCAGTCCTTGCAGAAATTTGTTCTCCCTGTTTGGGTTTTGATAAAGAAGAGTAAGATTGCTTTTTCATTCATTGGGATGAATACATTTTGAACACGCTGGATGCCAATTTTCAAAACTTTCCTTTGATGTCTTCATATTTTTTCCATCTCTCTTGCATTCTCTTACATGCATTCTATTTTATTCTATTTTATATACGATGCTTGCTGTGGTCTCTGTTTTCCCCCGCACGCTTTTCTAACATTCACTGTTCAATAATAGCTTTTTCAGAGGAAGCTTTTCCTTGCACATCTTGCTCCTGTCTTCCATTCAGGAGGCTGTGCTTTTATTTCTGCAGGTACATCTTTGTTGCTGCTGAATTCAAGTGTCTGAAACCATTTGCCCTGTTGGCTATTAGAGGCAGCACAAAAAAAAAAAAAAAACACCTTCGCTGTCATCATTTGAGAGATGTATTAGTTGTAGGTTCTAGTGCACTTTGGCAGAATTGATTGCAAGTGTTTGGGAAATAATATTAAATTAGGGACTGACGTAAATTTACAACTTCCTTTTAGACCCTTAGTGGATCTACAGCATCCTTTCTGCATCCCTTTCTGTGCACTCAGACTGCAGATGATACTCTGAAGACATCAGTGGGTCCCCAAGGTAGCAACACAAAGGAAGATTAGGCACATTTCTTCAAGGCCTTTGTTAAGTAATTCTACATCTGCTTTAATAATTCAATGCGGCACCAGCAGAGCCTCCACACAAACAATATATGGTGGCATTGTGATCTTTAAGGCTGGGAGGAATCTTTATCTTTCCCTTTATCCTGTTTTGTGAGCTATAAACATGAGGTGGGCCTGCCAGGGAAAAATAACCACACAACAGGATCACACAGTGAAGTATGTTTGTGAGTGTGTACATGTTTGAGCTACGTAGGTTGTGCTATACTGTCACTCACTTGTAACATGAACTGGTGTTGTACTACTGCCGCTGAGGCACCTCTGGGACTCAGGGCCCCATGAGCAGCCTTTCTGCAGTATCTCTATGTGTGTGTGAGTTTTGGTGTGTTTTCTGTGTGAACAGGCCAATGAAATAAACATCACACGCACTTACTTCTGTCTCTTGAGGTGTTGAGGATAGGTAGTCATCCGTGGAAGGCATTGCTGTACGTCATGGGGGACAAAGCTGGCATGCAATGCCCTATCTTGAAATAAAATAAAACTTATCTGGCAGAATTTTACGTATTTACACATACTGCATGTATTTTATCAAATCTAAACACAGAGGGGCATCTAGACAATATAATATACACATCAGGCTTAAAATGTTGTGTTTCAGGTTTTTGGACTCCTTTTAATAGCCCTTAAGGGGGGCACTTTTTTCTCTTGTTTTCTCTCCCTCCGACTCATTCCTCCACTGCACCTGTTCTCAGCAATACCTCTGGGGCATAGCTTGAAGTGAATAATGTATGAGAGAGGGAGAATGAGAAAACCTCCTCTCTGTCTCTCTGTCTGGCGAGGTGGCTGTCTGTCTTCCACCTCCTATGTATCAAATTTTTTTACTTGGTTTATCTCTCTCTGGTAATTTTTTACTTGAATCCATCTGTCTCTGTCTCTTACAGTGAGGTTCCTTGACTGTGGCCAAAGTATCCTGGTGCGGTATGAATGCAGTAACCCCTCTGACTTCCGGATAGAGTCTGATGGAGTGATTTATGCTGCCAGAAATCTTCAGCACTCAACACTCCCCGTGTCACCGTTGCTGATCAAGGCCAGCGATTCCACCAAGCTGCAGCAATGGGTGACTCAAGTCATGTTGATGCCCTCCACCCAGTCCAGGCAGCAGGTGACTACACTTCCAGAGCATATCTGACTTGTTTTGTCAATTGTCTGTCTGATGACTAGTTGCCCAATGCTGGTTCCACCCTACTGCACAATTGGGCAGATTTGGTGTGTGATTCGTCCCTCCCAATAATCATGTGGGTGTTTCCCATTCAAGGCTGATCTGCCCACATGATCTCCTGGTGTAAGGGATTTACAGATATCATTTTAATGCTATTGTTAAACCTCACCACATATCATATTCTTCTAGTCAGCGATGGCGAATGGCATCACACAGACTTCACTCTCACCATCTTCTCACCATCTGTGCAAAAATAACAGTGATATTAGCTTGTAGTTGTAGCTCACACTAGCTGTATCATAATCTCCCGCTCATTCTATAAAATCTATAAGACAAAGATTTTTAGGTGAAACGGCAACTAGCTGCTGCCTTTTCACAAAAATGTATGTGAGATTTTCAAATAGTTTTGTAAAATCAGTGTTTGGTAGACTGAATTATCTGGTATGTGTGTTGTTATAGTCAAAACATTAATAATCAGTTAAATCTCTTGTCATAGCTGAGATCACTCACAATTTTTGGTTAATATTTGTACAGTCCTCTAGCATGCTCTAAGCCTAAATTTCAGCAGGTGTTCCAAGAGACTGGGTAGGGATGTGCTCATTAAAACTTAATGTGTCAATTTACTAGGTGCACAAACATATACTCAACAGGGTCAGTGAGTATCAAGAGCAGATGCAAAATAGCTCCTCATAAAAATGATTTCAGCGAGCATGCCTTGTGATTGTGAGGTTATTGCCTTATCATCCAAAAAGGGACGCACCTCTTTCACTGTTTGACGGCAAGCATCTGTCTGATCTGTAGAGTGTTGCTCTGCTGGACGCGTTACGCAGTCATCTGCAATTAGTTAGGATGACCGTGTGCTCATATGTCAACATTATGGTTGGCCAAGGATCAGAGGAAGTGCACAAAAAAAGAGAAAAAACTCATCTGTCTATTTTGTAACCAGGAAATGAAAAGAAGCTCCAAAGGCAGTGCTGTTGTAGTGGTTTCAACTACAGTGCCAGTGGATTATGTGATCTTGCTAAATCAGATAATATTTGTTGCTTTAAATTTATAGGACACTACACAAACACAGACACACTACTGTAGCTATTCTCAACTGCGTATGCTGCTCCCTTACCAGACCTATTCTCCAGGGTTATGGGAGAGCTTCTCTGTGCATTTGTTTATAATCATTGCGATAAGATCTTAAATCATTAGCTGTCTGATGTCTTAATGAATACCCATAAATGCAGTAATTGTGTTTGCTTTACAAAGACCGATGTGCTTCACTGTGTTTTTAATCCATGTAATACAATTAAACAAATGACCACAAAAGGCCATCTCTGAATGTGTAGCTCAGCAGATAATCTCAAGAAAGACAGCCATCATATTTTATGTGAGTGCAGATTAAAAGTTAATGCCGACAGTTATGTGTGGTTACTGTGGGTGCTAAGGATGCAGTGGTCTGCTGCACCAAAATTAAACTTGTAGTCAGTAATGGTTGGCTTTTCAAAACACCATCGTTAGCTGCAGACAGTCATTTACTATGGGGCTCCTTCAGGTATGTGATTTTAATGATACCATTAGTCACTGTTGTCAGTTGGTCAAAGGCAAATACATAGGAGTCCCAACGGATTAACATAGACTTTCTATAGAATTTCTAGATGTTAAGTAAGAATCACAGTCATGGGTTCTCCATATGCAATCATCTGTATCATCACTGACAACTGTCAGCTCTGTAAATGTTGACTTGATTTGACCATAACAAATGCAGGGATTTTGCTGTATCACTTGCACATTTATGAGGTCATGGGCAGGTATCTTCCCTCCAGCACAATCCATGTCATAACTCATCATGCATATCTTAATCATGTGAACTATTTTTTTTATTTTTGCTTGTTGCATTGAATATTTCAGCCTTAGGGAAACATTTTAATCAGTGGCAGCAAAACAATATCCTAATTAACATAAGACCCTCCTCACCCACATTTTCCTCTGCTATCAGAACCTCGGCTTGACCGCAGTCTGCACATATTTCATAATCTGAAAGGAGCAATTTTTCTGAAGGAGTGAAGTCACACATGTAATCTCTCTCTCTCTCTCTCTCACACACACACACACTCAGTCTAACACTCTCTGAGACGCTGAAGTAGACTAATAGTCAGAAGATGGAGGGGATTCTGATAGTGTGGATGAGTACAGACCTCCAGCACACTACAGATAGATGCGTGTTAGGCTGAGCAAACCCACCATGCCATTCATCATTCAAGATACAGGTTGGAAATAATTACTGCTCACTCGCACCCATTTTAATAGGGTAATAGATATTTCTGAATCATGCCCTTTTGTTATCTGTCCGCTTGCCTCTCTGCATTTCCAATGTGTGAAAGCAGTATAATCGCATTTCAAACATGATTAGTGGAAGCTCTCCGACAGCTCCCCAGATGTTAGAAGGGGGGGTGTGGGATATGGGTCATGATATAAGGTGGCAAAGTGGTAATTAATTTTTTTGTTTGCATAGGACATTTGGAAATAGTTTTTTGGCCTTGACTACCTCACAACCAATCAACATTCAAATAATTACAGGCAACAGTATGAAATATACTTCAAGGTTTTTGGCAGTTCCATTGAAATCCCACCTATCATTCATTGACATTGACAGATTTTACATATTGTTTTTCTGTTTCCCTTCCCGCCATGTTTTGTTCAAGGTTGTTTTAACTTTCTCTGGCACTACTTCAGTCTTCTCAGTCTCTGGAGCGGCATAGGCAATTTGAGCCATCTGTGTGTTTAGTGTCTGGCTTGCAGGTACCATCCTCCTTTGTTTCAAATCTCATTCATTACAGCCGAGGGAGGGTGGCAGATCCATTATGGAAGCTGGTCTGTCTGTGTGGGTGCATTTTATCAGCACATAAGAAGAGGTCTGACATTTAAAGCCAACCAGCGCTGGTGCTGTGTGGTTGCTGCAGTAGCCACACCAAAGTATTTCAAAGCATATCATATCATCACATGTTGAACTTCAGATATTTTAAGATCCAGAGAAAGCTGTGCAAAAAGAGATTGACTGAACAGGCAGGAGCTTATTAGGGTATGCAGAAAATGGCAGCATATTCGCTTTTATCACCACATCAGCTTCTTTTTGTAGGAGCAAAAAAAGGGTCACCGATCAGCTTAATATTGCAGGAAGGTAGTGTGCTGCTGTTTATCACAGTAATTACATGAGCAGAATTAAGGCTTTCATTCTAACTGGATACATAATTATAAAACATTATAACAATACTCTGCAAGGCTGTGCTGAAATGCAAATGTGTTAATTCTTACATTCTGAGTTGAGCACGTTTACCGTCTTAGTTCAGCTTTTTATCACGCTAACTATAACCTGGCACTGACCTAAATAAATTCCTGTTCACAGGTCCAGGAAGTTGCAGTACCTCCAGCCGTGTCCAAGGATTTGAAGGAAATAGTGTTTCCATCACGAAACACAGACAGCGAACTCAAACGCATGAAGAGAGACTGGGTCATCCCCCCAATCAATGTCCCGGAGAACTCACGTGGCCCGTTCCCACAAGAGCTTGTCCGGGTAACATAACTCACCCACGCATATGCATGTCAACACACACACCAATCTCACAAATCCAAAGAAAATGCTTTTTGTTGATTTGACACCCTTGTTGCCCCGAGCTTAAACTCAGAGGGTCACAGACATGAGACTTATGCCTTCAACAAAATACTTATATTATTTACGGCACTTGGTTAAAGGTCTGACTCTTTTTTTACACACCGCATTATTCATCTTTTCTTTCGGAGGGGGGGTCTGTACCAACGTAACATGGTATTATTTATCAGCAGAAAGAAATCTGACGTGGTCACCAGCACAATTGTCCTGATGTTGCCTGTTGAGATATTACAGTCCTTTTCTCATGGCTCAAGGACGTCCACGGCCCAGTTCATTTGCAACAGTTCTCTGGTTAGGGTGTGGGTGGCTGACAGAGGACAAGCAATACTTACAAAAGCAATTCCAAGAAGAAGTACATCCATTTTCAACAAATTACGTGAACTTCCTTGCTGAATGTTAACTTCTGTACATGCCATTTGCATGTATTACATTTAATCCAGCCATATTAAAGGGGATGTTCCTGGGCTTTAGTGGATGATATCAGGATGAGGAAGTACTTTATTTGCTCAGCATGTTTCTGGGCTGAAGGCACAGAGGGTCTCAGCTTACAGGGCAAACAACCCAGCCATGACAGAAGCTAAATACTATACTGGCACAAACACTCTTTATATCCACCCTTTTACTCATACAGCAACTTATTTTTAAACCAGTGCTGAAATGATGATGATAACGAGTCAATAAACAAGTCAATCTATAGGACATTGGCAATTATATTGGCAATTTCAATGAATAATTGACTAACAAAGACTTGCTGCTTTAGCCTCTCAAACGGTAGATATTCACTTTTGATTATCGTTTATATTATTAATGCCGCGAGGCAAAGCACAGAGGCACTCTTGGTCTTATTTGTGTTTCCTTTCTTCTTATTATATCTCCTCCATCAAAATTTTAATTTGCTACTAGTCACACAGCTTTGAGAAAAATCAGGCACTACAAATCTAAATGTGTGGCCCAATTGGGATCGGTATGTTTTGACTTTTTTTTTTTTTTAGAAAAATGCAGCCAAAAACACCCTTATTAGTGGATGAGAGGAGGCCAAAAAACAGAAATATATTGAGGCCTCTTCATATCTCTACTACTTCTGTATACTTTGAGCCACAGACTACATTCAAAGTTGAGAATGCTGACAAAAGTCTTGTATATTCAGGAATGCATTCATCCTCCTGACATCTTTTACACAGTCGGTGACTGTTCAAGTATCATGCTCAATTTGGAGAAGTTCAGTGAAAATCTTAGCTCCCCATTGCGCCTAATGCTCAGGGTCAGAGTGGTGATGTCTTTGACTAGATTGGAGAGCTGATCTGAAAATTGTTTGAGAAAATGAAATGTAAATCATCCTCATAGGAACACAAGTTAACAAAAAGTTAACAAAAAATGTTTCAAAGTTGTAAAGATTTTTGGCCTTTTCAGAAATGAGCCTAATGTCCACCGTCCACCTTTTCAAATACAATTTCTCTGGAGAAAAGCAGATTTTTGTCTGATATTTACATTGCTGCGTTGTCCACATTTGAAGCTCCAGAAACACCAAAAGCACCAAGTTCAGGTTCAGAGTCACAGGAGGACCAATGACAAAAGACAGACTCCTGATGAGTGCAGTTTATCAACCTTTTCACTGACATTTCTGTCCAAGTCCAGATCTCTCTCACACACACACACACACACACACACACACACACACACACACACACACACACACACACACACACACAAAGCTCATTCTCAAAATTTTGTTGAAAAATGTATAGTTTATACCGTTATTAAATACTTTCAACACATCTCTATGCAAGCCATTAATCAATTAACAATAATAATTATTTTAAAAAATCATCTTAAGTTCTTGCTGTGCCTTATTAGCTAAATTAGCAATTTGGGTTTACGTAGTGACCAATATTAGTGGTAAATTTGTATCATAAACATAAAATATTGTACTGGCTGATCCTCAATATGTTTCAGTATCTATTGTTGTTTATTAACAACTCTTAACACCCACAGATTCGGTCAGACCATGACAAAAGCCGGTCCCTCAGATACAGCGTGACAGGCCCTGGCGCTGACCAGCCTCCCACTGGCATCTTCATCATTGACCCCATTTCTGGAGAGTTATCAGTCAACAAGCCTCTGGATCGAGAACACATCCCGAGCTTCCATGTAAGTCAGACACAGTAGTTAAAGAATACACAGATCATATTTCTGTTATTTGCAAATGTTTTTTTCCAGACATCTTTATCAAGAAAAATGTGTTCTCGCAGGCAATGCAGTATATTCCTGACTGTTGGCATGTGCTCGAGGGTCATGTGTACCATAAATGGCATCCTCAGTCTCAGTAAAGACTTAGGTCTCTCAGGCGATGTGACTGATCCGTCTGAGAATTTAAAGGGTTTAACGTGACTTTTGTTGAGAGATGTGATGAATGGATTGCGTGTGTATGCTAAATCCTTGAGCTTCTTGTAGAGCTGCCTTATTCATTAGTGGCTCTTCTATGGCATTTAAATTTTATAGCTTTCTTTTTAATGGTACATTTTCATTCTTAACACAACTGATAGACTCATATGATTAAAGTAAACCATGAAACATGTTCTTCTAATGCAGGGGTTTTGTTTTTTTATATATACCTCAAAAAAGCTTCATAGATGCTCATTCAGTACAAGTAAACTATGTGACTCAACTTTTTAGTTGAGCATACCACTGGTATGAGTTAGCCGCTTCATTTTTTGCATTTGTACTCGACACAGTAACATAAATTTGTTCATAAATGTGCACTTGAACCTGACATTGAGGTAAAATATAAAAATATGTGGTGAAAACTCTACAGAGCCTGAATCTTGATGTGCAATATATTTCTTAAATTTATTCTAGAGCACAAGTCCTCTGTTGGAAACCAAACTTGCAATTATGTGTGTAAAAAAAAAAAAAAAAAAAAAAAAAAACAACACATATTTGAAGTGCAAAAAGATTCAGCAGATCTGAGTCATTTTTCATAAAACATCTAAATCTTTGCTGACACAGTTTTTGGCAACTGCCCTGAGATTATGTTTCAAGAGACAACCATAAAAATGTAGCCAGAATGCTCGAGTTTTTGTCTTCCCGGGCAGGTATGAGACTAAATCTAACCTCTGGGCTATTACCTGCATGTGCTAGTAGCAGGAAAAACTACATGCTCATCTACATGCATTAAGAGACTTTAATTACAGTTTGTTTCAGTAATTATCATAGCAGTTTAACAATTGACTACTACTTCTGCGAGTAGTTTCTCCTAATATATAGTTTTCACAGCTGATAAGAGTTCTTGCTTGAAAAGTCGGACAGTCCAGATGTGTTTGTATTTCCCTCCAGCTGAGAGCTCATGCAGTGGACCTGAACGGCAACCAGGTAGAAAACCCTATTGACATTGTGATCAATGTAATCGACATGAACGACAACAGACCCGAGTTCACCCATCAGATCTGGAACGGCACAGTCCCAGAGGGTTGCAAGCCAGGTAATATAATGCCGAGCACACCACCGCACTGCATGAACAAACGACTGGCTGTAGTCCGAGTCTCCGTCTCCACCTCCACAAGTTGTCATGGTCTTAGGTCAAACAGCATTAGTAGCATTCCTGTGGTGGCCACTTTGCTAACTCTGCTTCTCTTGTATTAAAGTGATGAGTGGTCTTTTATGATCACAAGAAAAAACATTGTATGTCTATGTTACAAAACTATAAATCTGATTTTCAAACAGCACTATTCACTCAACTTCTGCTGTTGTATGAGCTGCTAAAAACTCATACTCAAAAAAGAAATCTCCCCTCTGTCTTTCTATCCTATAGGAACATTTGTTATGACAGTAACGGCTGTTGACAAAGATGACCCCAAAACAGCTAACGGGATGCTGCGTTACAAGATCGTGTCTCAGAATCCAGAGAGTCCGACCTCCAATATGTTCACCATCAACAATAAAACTGGAGGCATCATTACGGTGGCGGCCGGCCTGGACAGAGAGGTGACGGACACCTTTCTTTCTTTTTTGCTGTGCTTAATTTACTCTCTCTGTCGCTCTTTACCTTCTGCGTTACCCCTTACCTCCTGTTAATGTGATAGCTTTCCATCTCTTGATGCAATACAATTTCATGCTGTTGCCATTCCACTCCCTATTTAGTGTTTATGAATGTCGACTCATACATGTATAAAATTGTTGTAAGAATATTTAAGTGTAATGTTCATCAGCAAGGCTTCATTTATTAAATTAATAAATTAACTTATTTTCACTCTGCATTTGCAGCTCCTACTAGATGTAGATCAACATATCAATTTTCCATGTTTACATAAATGGACCCTGCATATTTTATATGATGACAAAACACAGCTTGAACATCTTTGCTAATATCTGTCTAACTGTCTGAGAACCAATGAGCCAAAGTGAATTTTGCTGATTATCAGTTAAATGAGAAGTAGAAATGGACTTGGCTCTTTCACACTTATTTACTCTTACAAGGATGCAACATGCATCACTGAGCAACTAAATGTTTCCCTTTCCTCATTCGCACTTTCTCTGTTGTTTTTTTTCTCCTTTTCTAAAACAAGGCTTTACTTCAATCTCCTTTCTCTCTATTTCTTGTGCTGTAAATGCTCCCACACTCTAATTTAATTGGATCGCATGGCTGTTTGAGAAAATGAATAAAATAATATAGAAAGCTGGAGCCAGTTGGTGCAATTCTAGTGAGGGCAATCTGGCAAGGTGGCTGCTCAATCACTTCCGCCCTGGGGCTGCCGTTTTATGTCTGCCAGTTGCCACCATGAAAGTAATTTGCCCAACTCTCATTACCTAGCAACTGGTCCGTCACCTGAGTGGCTTTTAATGTGAAAAGAGTAATTTGTTAGCTTCATGATGTTGTACATGGTAAGTTTCACACATCCACTTGGAAACTCACACCCGCCCATAGGGATTAGTCAGAATTATATAAAAAGCCACACCATTAGCCATCATAATTAGGAAGCTATGCAGTTCAGATTTGTTTTAGTTGAAAACATTAAGAGTCATGCACACTGAGTTACCAGCTTATTAAGGGAACTGCTGAAATGCACCGTAATCCCTGACAATAACCCAGTAAAAAATCTTCATCTGCTTATAATGATTAGTTTTTGCTGACACTGAGCCTGAGAGGCGTTGATTCAGCTATAAGGTCCTGACCTTATAGGTCAGGTTGTAATTTGTGGTAGTTTAGTAAGAAGCTGCATTATATAATATTGTGTTTTTAATATTTTTGCCCATTCGTGTTTCCACATACTACAGAGGAGTCATTTAAAAAATGCTGTTCAAAAGAGCATCTCATCTCACTTAATTGTTAAAGAAGGAAAAGTTAAAGCTATATAAAAGATCCAATTTTAATTGTTTCTCTTCCCTTGCTCTGCAGAAAGTTCCCCAGTACACGCTGATCATCCAGGCCACCGATATGGAAGGCAACCCTATGTATGGTCTCTCCAACACAGCTACCGCTGTCATCAGAGTCACTGACGTTAATGACAATCCACCGGAGTTTACTGCTGAGATGGTAAGACACAAATTCATAGCTAAGGCAACACAGTAATCTTGGTGAAAGGAAAGTATCTCAAGGACCCTCATCTCACGTCAATGTGGATGTATGCACTGATCCATCCGTTCTGCTCACTTAGCTAGATCTGCTTGCCCAGCATTTCCAAAGCCATACAAAAGCACAAGTAGCCATCCATGTGCAAAGTGTTATATCCCCCTTCAAATGTTGACATATACTGCTAGGGGGATGTCTGCCCGAGTGAAGGAGGCACTTACCGTGCTCGCGAATCGCTGAAATTTGTAATGCTACTGTTGTGCTATCAGGGGAGCGCAGGGAGCAAGATGACCATGACGACATGATAAGTTACCTTAGATGTCTATTTACCCGAGATTGGCCCTGCTGTGCCATGTAAGGCAAGGCCCAGTGTGTTTTCTGCTGCCACAGCAGTATCACTAACAGCTCACTGTTCTGTACGTTCATGCTTTATTCATGCAGTTTGAGGGTGAGGTGCCTGAAAACCGTGTGAATGTCATTGTGGCCAACCTGACAGTGACTGACAAGGACCAACCCAACACGCCCGCCTGGAATGCAGTCTACAAAATCACCGGGGGCGACCCCACTGGCAGGTTCTCTGTGCCCACTGATCCAACCACTAATGAGGGCCTGGTTACAGTCGTCAAGGTAAGTCCTCCCTTTCAAACTCCATACTTTTCCTTTTCCTTAGAAAATGTACAATGGATGCGATTCTGAAGCTTTGAGGATAGTTATCTTTGCTTTTTTTTTTTTTTTTTTTTTTTTTTTTTTTGCCATTTTTGGCTTTTATGTCAGTGTATCCATAATATTTTGATAAATAATTACATTAAATTTGATAGAAATGACAATGTTGTAAGTGTTATGCTTAGTTTAGGGCACGAGTCACTAGAAAATTCTTTTATGTCCATTCAAATTCATAATACATGATCAACTCTAAGAACTGAATCTTTAAATTCAGTCCACATTTCAGATAAGTGGGTTGCTCAGCTCTTACAGCACCTCTCTTACTGTTGTCTATCCTTGAACTGGCCACAAAAGGACACAGTTTCTTTATCTCATTTCACCATCGATAACAATAACAGCTTTTTAGCCAAGAGGAAGAAAATATTTTTTTTCTCCGCATCACTCATTCACCATTTTCACACAAAGAAACATGTGATATTATTTCACTGACACTGTTTTTTGACTATCTGTCTGTATCATCTTCTTTACTGTTTTCCAGCCTATTGACTATGAAATGAGTAGGACCTATGTGCTCACAGTGGAAGCGAGGAATGAGATCCCCCTGGCCAGAGGCATCCACTCTCCTCATCAGTCCACTGCCACCGTTTCCATCAATGTGATCGATGTCAACGAGAGTCCATACTTTGAGCCCAACCCCAAACTCATAAAACTGGAAGAGGGAATGCTGCCCGAGTCAACTCTGACTACCTTCACAGCACAGGACCCTGATCATTTAATGAAGCAGAGCATCAGGTATTTTACAGCAAACAAAGAATTAATTGAAACATTAAACATATTCAGAGGAAGCAGGTCTAGTGCATAGATGTTTACACTTTGACAAAGCGTAATTTCCTTCAATGTCTGTTCTTCACGCTGGCAATTATCAGACAACTTGCTTTTTGACAATGAATGAATTTATTTGCCAGAAAACAGTCAATGAGGAAAAAATAGTTTTAGAATTTCGCAATTTGCCCTCCAAATCAGTTTCAGCAACTGATAACAACAGGCCAGTTTGCCCTGACCAGCCATTCTCAAAACTTCATTATGTAAATTGCGCGACATCTGAAATATTTTTTCAGTGTAAGCAAATCATGGGTAGAAAGCAATAGATACCGAACTGGTCAAATAGACCAAAACAATCAACTTATGCCAAACAAAAAATATTTTTTTAAACTGTATCAAAATTTGTGTCCATAAGTCCATAAGCCTCCTTTTTTCCTTCCCTCAGATACTCTAAACTCTCAGATCCAGCCAACTGGCTAAGGATTGACCCCAACACTGGTCGTATTACAACAATTGCCATTTTGGACCGAGAGTCACCTTTTGTGAAGAACAGTTTGTACAATGCAACATTCCTGGCTTCTGACAGCGGTAAGTAAGCAAGTGCTACTGCCATGGCCAAAAATACCTTGTTGAGGTCCTGTGATGCACTGGTTACATGGTCTAGGTGTTTTAGGCAGGCTGTTACACAAGCACTCTATTCTAGGCCATTATTGTTCGAGCATCCAAGAGGAGATAACGCAGCCTTTTTCGAAAGGAGGCCTAGCAGATGTCTAATGTAGCCTCCCTCTCAAAGGTCAATCTTCCGCCCAGCATCACTTTGAGTACCTCTGTTGTGTATTTCACCTGAAGCCAGTGCACAAACACACCATATTTGATGGAAAAATAAAACAAAACGCTGGTTCAGTTACAGCAAACACACAAGTACATCCTCTATGCTTGAAACTCAAACAGACATTTGGCCCGTCTGGAACGCTGACCATCTTAGCTGAAGGTTAATGTGCTAGCAATCCCAGGACCGTCCAGCATGGGGATATATTCACCTCTTCCCTGCACTTGTGGGATTTACCTCTGTTCAAGTTTACCCTGTTCTCCGGAGCATAGCTTAGGCCAATAGGCTTAAAAACTCTACCAATAAAGAGGTTTCTCAGAATTAATGGGTCAGGATTGGATGACTAGCTCCTTTGAGCGTGGCCTGAATGGTAAAAAAGCCTCTTAGCTGAGTGAATACATAGAGGAGCCTGAGAGAAGCGACAGTGGGCTCTGTTTGTGTGCTTTAGTATTCCCATCTTGTGTCCTTCGTCAGGAAGACGTTCTTCAGGCGTGCGTGCACACACACACACACACACTTTAGCCAAATGTTCCGATATCCCCCTCACTCTATCTACCTACTCACTTGAGATTAGATTTTTAGATCAGTATGCATTTTGGATGGGTCTTCTTCTGCTGAAGTAAATAGCTGTTTAGAGTTTTTTTAAGGAGGCCTCACACTTTACTTTCCTTTCTCAAACACATATTTAGAGCAAAATGAGACCTGGAATTTCAGCATATATTTTGCCAACCATATTGGAATTTTAGAAAATCCCTTTTCTCATAAATATGTATGTGCTAAGTGTTTGAATTCCTTTATGGTCCATGCAGGTACACCACCAGCAAGTGGCACAGGTACTCTCCAGATCTACCTGCTGGATATCAATGACAACGCTCCTAAGGTGTTCCCCCAGGAGGCCGAGATATGTGAAAAGCCCGAGCCAAATGCCATCAACATCACTGCACTTGACGGAGACCTTAACCCGAATGCAGGGCCATTTGCCTTTGAGTTAGCCCACAGGCCCGCTGACGTTCGAAGAAACTGGACTATCACGAGGATCAGTGGTAAGACGCAGAATGCCGCCACAATTTACATATAAGCTACTTATACTGTACACATGAAAGAAACTCCAGACTGCAAAATGCCTGATATAACCTGTCAAGGGCAGTGATTCATCTTTTTGAAATTAGCCTTCATTTGTATTCATTAGGAAGGGAAGGGAGAGAAGGTGACCATTTTCAGCTTCTTCTTATTTTTCCAATCGGAGCAATTTAATAATTAGAAAGAAAACTGTACAGTATCCAGCAATCTATGCATGCAATGCTCAGCAATCTGTTCAGTAATTAAAGCTGCAGACAGATATTTCATTCCTCTGAGCAACACTGAAAGTTATGTGTAAATAGTGCACAGTAGAAAGGTCAGGTAGAGCTATGATCCACAGTATAATACTAATACTAATCACCTCACGAAACAATCATTTATTGTTTTTGCGAATTTGAAAGGAAAATACAGTGGAAAAAATTATTTCTTGTGTGTTCGTTATTAAATAGTGTGAGCTGAAACGCACTGAATATATCTTAATAGGATAATGACATTTGGATTATCGCAGCTAGGAATTTAGCCTAAGCAGCACTATCAAAAGGTATTCAGTAGATTTATAAGCTCCAAATCTAAATCCTGACCATGTTTTGGATTAGATATGCTGATGCAACTTCCAGGTAGGAATTTATTCTGCATATTTGTGGTAATAAGTGTGTAATCGCACTGTGAACATGCGGCATACAAACTATCTGCTCTGAAAGAATTATCTGCGAAGGAAACATGTTATTTTAGATTTAATCACATTAACTTGCTCATTCTCTTACCGATTTATATTTATAGCCACACACATTCTTTTTTTTTTTCTTTTTGTCTTCTCTCCTCTCCACACCTCAGGTGACTACGCTCAGGTGAGCCTGAAGATAGGTTTCCTTGAAAGCGGTATCTACGAGATCCCCATCATCATCACAGACTCAGGCAACCTGCCCATGTCCAACACCTCCTACCTGCGCATTAAAGTGTGCCAGTGCGACATCAACGGAGACTGCACTGACCAGCAGCACATTATGGCAGCTGGTTTGGGCACCGGGGCCATCATATCCATTCTCCTCTGCATCATTATCCTCCTCAGTGAGTGTCTAAGTTCCTCTCTCAATTGGCACATCACCCATACAAACACAGGGATTATAAAGACAGCAAAATAATATCTCAGATACTCCTAGATTACTGCAGGATTACCGAAAAGATAGCCTTCATCAGGGGTCTTATCCAAGCTGTAAAACATTGAATCCGATTACATTTGTGGGAAAATATGTAAGCTATTATATTTTGTAATATGAGATGCCTCTCTCTCTCTCTGTCTGTCAGTTCTCGTGCTTATGTTTGTTGTATGGATGAAACGCCGTGACAAAGAGCGTCAGGCCAAGCAGCTCCTCATCGATCCCGAGGATGACGTGAGAGACAACATTCTCAAGTATGATGAGGAAGGAGGCGGAGAGGAGGATCAGGTGAGAATCATATGGTAAACACACATATTGGCAGCGCTGCTTTTATTTTAAAAGCATGAAAAACTGCTTTTTACTGTACAGGTTTACCAAATTGACACTTTTTTCTGTCAAAGATGTGAAACGTCTTGCAGCACCTTGTGTGTGTCCTGTGTCATTGGATTGGAGGGTAATGCCACACGCCTGTCAGGATTTTGTATTTAAATCTGAATGGGGCTGTGTGGGTGCTTTTTTCTTGCCCAAAATATGATCACGCAGTTGAAAATCCCAGGGAAGCAAACAAGCTGTGTTTTTGAGTTATAAATTGGTAATAGATGATACATTTCCACCTGAAATGAAACAGTTATTTTTATTCATTTTAACTTGAATATTTACAATAAAGAACAATTTCCTACGACCTGAAACCAAGTTTCAGTGTCGTTAAGGAATGATTTGCTGTAGCTTGGTAGAGTGATATTTCCTTGAAACAGACATACTGTAAAGCGAGGTTGGTTTTTGTAATTGGTGATCGTTGAGGTCACATCTATGCCGTATAGTAGCCATTTGTATGTAACTGCAGCAGCATAGGGACAAAGAGGACCACTTAGACACTCTCATACTTGCATTTCTTCCTCCTCATTATACTGCTCAAAAAATACCTTCCTGCCATTCACATCAGACATCAGACTTTGAATTGGATATGGTCGTTTGTTTTTTTTCCGGAGCTGTGAATCGAAGCCTTGAGTCAATAATACAATCGGTTCTAGAAATATTGGAAATGTTTCTTCAGCTGTAACTGGTTCCCACTCACCAACCCTAAAACACATATACTCAATAGAAATGCAGTGCCACGAGCATCAAGTGCATTCCCTTGCACTGACAGATAGGCATGGACAAAAAATCAATTTTCCTAATGACCCCTTGTTAGCAGAACGGAATAATTTCATAAAAAGGCGCTAACGTACTAAATAGTCTATTTTCATGTGCCTGGCTGAAGTGCTCTGGTGGCTTAGGCATAGCAGAAATGAGTGGGGTACCCTGGCCTGACCCAGCACTGTGGCAAATTAGCCTTGGAGACTTGTAATTGGTAAGGTGATGTCATCTGGAGACAGACATCTGGTGTGGCCAAATAATGAAGCTCTGTCTGAGGTAACAATATGACTGGAAAGCCATTATACATCTGCCAATGATTAGGCAGGAGGGCGAACACTCACTTGTGTATTCACATCCTCACTTTAGCACACAAAACGCACAAACTTGTGGACCAGAACACTTTGAAAAGGAAACTATTGCATGATATAACACTCCTCAAAAGCAAACAAATGGGCACAGCAATTTATTGAGAGAAAACAAGCTTCCATTTTGACTGACTCAGAGAAGTACAGGGCGCCAGGAGAAAATGGTCTTGTCTGCAGAATCGAGGAAGTCAGTGTTGGGTAAAAAATGGGCCTGACTTTCCCAGCGATGTGGTCTTTATAATGCCCACCTCTGTTCTCCCTATCTCCCGCTGGGGAGGAAATTGAAGTGTCAGACCATTGGTCGCTCTCGGAGTATATGATTTTAGTTGCCGCTGCCATTGCCCTGGTTTGTATTGGTTTGTGAAGCACTCATTTCATCAAAACCAGACAGCTGATCCAGCTGCACTCTGTGGACGTGGAAAAAATAATGCAGAAATAACAGCAAACTGAGAAATTGTTGTGTACAGGTTTGCAAGTGAAACAGATAAAATGCATGACAGTTTGACAAATCATCTGTTTTTTTTAACTGGCCACAGAATAAATTGATGCATATTAACATTACATAGTGTGGCTTTGGAGGCATGCTTGGAAATACTCTCTGATATCTTTTCCAATTCCATGTAATAATAAAACAAAAAGAAATCAGACCTGTCTATGCAGATAAGCATAACTGCCTCATGTATTTCTCACTGGAGATATACGAAGGTTTTATATATCAGACATATGTTTCTTACAGGATCCTGCTTTATTACACATGGGATCGTTTTTGAAATATTGGCCATTATTTCCATTATGTTTACAGCATTAAAAATGATGAAGCACTTGGAATCAGACTTCAGAAAGACGATTATTCTATGCTCACGTCACGTATGGTAAATAGGAAACTTAAATCACCACAGGGATGGAAAAGGGGGAAACGGCAAGCTAAGATTTGTGGCGAAAGAGAAAAGGTAGCTAAATCTACCAGGCAGCACCTCTGTTTTCAGTCTCTTTTTGCAAAGCAAAACTAATTGGCAGCTGGCGCTAGCCCTTCTTTTGTCTTTTGTCTTTTTTTTCTTTTTTTTTCTTCACAGACATGAGAGTGCTATGAATCTTCTGATTAATTCCCAGCAAGAGACTGAATAAGCATGTAGCATTTCCCAGAATGTCCAGCTATTCATTTAAAGCACCTTGTAAAGAAGCCAGTGCCTCAGCTGAGCCAGAAAGTCATTCTTTTAACTGCCCTGGATGTTTACAGCAAATTGTTTGGGTGATGACTTAATTGTTCTCTCTTTTCCAAATAACTGGGGTTCATTTGAAGCATGTATGATCATATAGCTTCTCATGTTCTTCGTTTGGAAATGCAGCTGGTGTGCTGGTTGTCAGTAAATTCATATTTATCATTTTATCTTATTTATAAAAAATGTAATAAAATCTTAAATTCTTATATTCCTATATGTTTAGGGGTAGATAGCTATAGCTGTGTCTCACACAGGATAAAGTGGTAAGGCTTGGCAGTGTTCCGTCTCTCATGTTTGGATGTGGGTCATGAGTGCCAGAGGCAGCCATTTTACCACGCCAGTGTACGTGTGAGGAATCAATTCCCTGAAGGGAGCTGGTATGTCATTAGACCTTCCTGCTTAGTTCAGAAATTATATGGCTCCATTGCAATTCCTGTCACCAACTTCTGACCCTTCCGCTGTGCACACTCAGGAAAGGTCAGAAGGAAATGGATTGAAATGGACCAAAGATGATGGATGGCCTTATTGCATGATGTGTAGTGACCATTGTTCTTCTGTAGCTACCCGCAGGGTGCTTGTAATTCCCCCTGAAATTAAATTACACATGAATAATCAATGTGCTTGTTGTAGATGTGAGATGATACTTATTAGAGTGGAGATGAGTAGATGTTTGTCAAGTGCCCACTCGGTTTGTGATGTTTATCTGGGTTGTTAGTGCATCATCACAGGGTTTATATTTATCCTCACGTTTATTTTTACATTGGAATGTCTGCGGCCTTTATTTTTTTTTACATTTTTGTCCCCAGAGCGAGCACTCATATGCTTGTGTGTGTAGGTACAAGTGCAACTGAGCAAAGACAATTTTGAAGGGGGATATTAGAGATGGATGGATTACTGAAAATCTTCTAAAGAGGGACAATCCATCATGCACGCTTATTAGGCACACACCCTGATTCTCAAATGGCATTTTCTCTATCATATCTGCTGTCACAGTGATACTATCCAGACATTCAGCTCAGCTCAGCAAGGTTTTTTCTGTCTCTTAACTCCTCTTCTGCCTTTCCCTCTTTCTGTCTTTCTGTCTTTCTCTCCTTATCTCCTCCTCCTTTCTTGCCCATGACTTTGCACAAACTGCGAGCCATTCAGGTTGCCTTGGTAATGTTAATAGGATTAGCATTGGCTTATGCATATCCACCATCCCGTGTCTGGGCATTGATTAGAGCAAAACAGTCACCTGCACATCCTGCGGCACACTGCACAAGTATAAACACTCTGCAGCGTGTGATGTGGTCCTCAGTTTGGCCCCCCTCACTGCTTGCTCTTTTAATGTGGCAAATTGTCCCAGGGCTTGTTCTTCACAGACAAGAAGATTAAAGTTTTCCTCGCGCTCCCTCTACACTCTCTCCTTCATTCTGAACTTGAAAATTTTCCCTCAACTTAGTTGAACTCCTCTTTCCACTCAAAAGCGAAAGAATGTGTTTACGTATTTACATAATCACGCTCGGTTTGGGGTCTGCACACGCTGCTCAGCTAACTCCCATCTGTCCCTGTGTTTCACAGGATTATGACCTCAGTCAGCTCCAACAACCGGACACGTTAGAGCCTGATGCCATCAAGCCGGTCGGAATCCGCCGTCTAGACGAGAGACCCCTCCACCCCGAGCCACAGTACCCCATGAGGTCAGCAGCACCCCACCCTGGAGACATTGGAGACTTTATCAATGAGGTAAGAACATCAGCGAGCCAGCGGTTATTGAAAACTGAAATAAAATCCCAAGAAATAGGAACAGAGCTGAAATAAAAGGATCAGTGCTGTCACAAAGCTTGAATTTCATTTTCAAGTTGAATGACTTTCTTATAATAAATTTGTATCTAAATAAACAATTTGGCTCAGTATTGAGAGAGAGAGAGAGAGCTAAGCACCGCCTTGTAGCGGGAGGGAAGAACTTTAAATTGAATCAGTTATTATTAGAATTGTTTTCATCTTTTCTGAGCAGAAAGTAGAAACTTTTCTCATCTCACATATATCCGCTCAGACATGTACTAAGCCCAAAAAGTACATGATGCCAACTCCTTTAGATATAATTGTTTTTCTCTTCACTTTCCGCCAAAGTAGTTATAGATGTGTCAGCATAGAAATAGGAGATGAGAGGAGCAATACATTGGCTTTCTATCGGAGTGCAGTGTTCAGAGTACCCTCGTTTGCCTGAGGCCATCATTGACTCCAGCATGAAGGGAGAATGTAAAATGAAAAGAGCAGTCATGTATTTTTCACAAGCTCCAACAGACAAGAGTTTCACAGCATTACAAATGGAGTTCTCTCCTAGTTTTTGGATGGCGCCCATGTTTTTAGATTCGAACTTGCTCTTTCTGCTCTGCTCCCTGACCATCTATCTCTCAGATCCCTTAACGCGGGCACCACTCATTTTCACTCCTGCCGTTGTGCCATGAATACACCTAACACACTTGTCCTAACAGCAGTTATGGAGTGAAATTTAATGTTCTGCACCGTCCAACAAAGAACAGTTTGACAATTTACACCATCCTTCATCAGACTTGTTATTTTAATATTCTCGCTAGGCCTTTGAGACTTTTTAAAGTCTGAGTATCCTGACCCAGAAAAATCTCGCTGCTACCAGGCACCGTTGATCTGTTTTTAGTCCCAGATTTGACTGTCGCTAACACTCAGTCATGGTAGCTCCAGCACTCACATAGAGCTGGAATCTGACCTAACTGATAAAGGCTGGCTGCCAGAGGAGCAAAGAGATGAGGGGCTGAGGGAGGGGAGAGAGGGGGGAGGGTCTGATCTTCATCCTGAAATGTGCACACGCCCCAGGAGCTTGTGGCTCTTAATTAAATTAGAGGGACAAAAATTAGGCATAGATTTACCATAAGGACTTTAACCTCACAGTTGGCCAAACAAAAGTCCATTAGTCAGCTCCTGGTCTGCGCAGACCAAAGGGGGTAACATTAAATACATTATCACCAATGTGACAAGTCCTCAATTGGTCACAGGTGGACCCAGTGGCACTAAGAAGGACAAAGCTGAAGTGACTGCGCTCAGTGCTTTTGCCTCACAATTTGTGTCAGCCTGCGTTTCAGCCTCTGGATAGAAAGAGTTTGATTGCACATCTGGTGAGTTATCTGCAGCACAGCATGACTCCTAAAAAGTTTGGACAGTTTGCCATTTAACTAAGAGTTGTGATTGTGTGTTGCGCAGCAGATGATTAAATTTTACGAAAATCATGAAGTGGGATTCTGTGATTGACTAATCGTATGAGACTGCCATTGGGGTTTTGGTCGTAGATAGAGGGGGCCATAACCAGCAGAGCGATTATGGTTGTAATTGTAATGAACAATCCATCTGTCATATTTCCCACCAAATTATCAGCACCACGGCCCTGAGCAAAATACTTATCGAAAGCTAACAAGTGGAAAATAATCGCTAAGTGCCCAGGCACTTTAATTCAATCTATCTTTTTATTTGAGAGCGTTTCAGTGTTATAACAGAAGCATAAAGGAAACAATAAATCTTTGACAAGTTCCCAATGAGGTCTCGTTTCTCTTGCGTTATGTTGCTCCACGTCTTTTAATTCATTTATTGCACGTTGGGTGTCCTCACTTACGGCAGTAAGGAGGAGAAGCCCGGCCTGGATCCAAAGCAGTTCATGGCCAAAGCACATCTCGACTGCTAGATTAGCAATCCATCAAGTCTCCGGAGTCCCATTAAGGAATGAGGCTGGAAATCAATAACAATCCATAAGGAGCTCTCATGATGCTATGAGGATTTCTGGGAATGTCGAGCACAACTGAAACTGAAAACCAGCCCCAGCAGCACCATGAGCCTCATGTTAACACATATGTCCACGTTATGGGGAACTCACACGCGCTCCTCTCATTTCTGACTTGGTTTTCTCTGCTGCTGTTTAGGGAGGACTCAGATAAAAATGAAATATTATAGCGAATGATATATCGCTATGTAGATAATAGATAACAAAGTATGGGTGCTTGAGTCTTACCGCCTGTGCGACGCCTTTGAAGAGAGAACGGGAGCCTTGTACAAGGGTCAGTGGGGGAGGAAGAGATGATTCTATTCAACTAAGACTGGTCATGCTCGAGCTTGGCTTTTGATCAAGCAGTGGATAATCCTACATCCCAGAAACATCAGGAGAATGCCAACCAAACACAGAGAGAAAACCCCCGTGGAAGGCAAGAGTCTGATTTCATGAACAAGTGGAGGAAGAAGCACTGACTGGTTTTAGGATAGATTAGCCTGTTGGTGCACAGCAGGAGGGGGGAGAGCACCGCGTTCACGTGGGTCTTCCCCTTGTTGCAGACAGCGCTTGATCTTTTCATCTAACCGTGGGTTTATTTTTGTCTGTACAGGGACTGAAGGCAGCAGACAACGACCCCACCGCTCCTCCTTACGACTCCCTGCTAGTGTTCGACTATGAAGGCAGTGGCTCCACAGCTGGCTCCCTAAGCTCCCTCAACTCCTCCAGCAGCGGGGGCGACCAGGACTACGATTACCTGAACGACTGGGGCCCTCGCTTTAGAAAACTGGCAGACATGTACGGCGGAAGCGATGACTAGGACACACAGCCACTCCTTAAATGATGAAAAGATGGAGAGAGGAAAAAAAAAGAGAAGAAAAGGAAAGATTTCCTGTCGATGGACATCTACAACTTCTGATATTTCCCCCAAGAGAGTGACGGAACTGTGACAGAAAACAAAACAAAAAAAAAAAAAAAACAAAAACAACAAAACATTGATTCAGAAATTTTTTCGAAAACCAACCTAGGCTTATTGTTGTAGTCTACGCATACATATGCTTGTGGAAAGGCATAGGCTGTGGTCCAGTTATGGTGGATGTGGGAGGGAACACTGGTGGACTGTCACCATTCGGATTGTTGGTATTGAATGCGCTCAGTTACACTTGAATTTCACAGTACAGAAGCACTGGGATATAATGTGCCTTTTTGTACATTTTTTTGGATCTAAATGATTAGTTTTATGTTCAAGGCTTTAATGGTACTGACTTTTGGAGTGATTTCAAACAAAGTATGTTACACTCTGGTATGCTTCTACATGCTTTTTTTTTTTTTTTTCCCCCTTTGGTTTCACAATGCTCCTGTTTGTTGAAAATTATTTAAATAAACTACAAAGAAAATGAAGGATCATTTGTTAACTTGGTTGGAAAGAAAAACAATTAAGAGCAGCACTGTACAGTTACGCTAGACTTGTAGACTTTTTCACTAAAAAATTAAAATTATGCAGCTGGTTGCAAATAAAGGGAGTTATGAATCATACTTTTGTAGCAGATTTTCTTTTTCCCTTTCTTTTTTTTTTTTTTTTTGAAGTGATGTAATATTTTACAAAAACAACAAAAAAACTGTTTCGGTCTAATCTATGTACACTTCATATGCCTTAGTCATCATCTGATATTTTCAAGTTTTACTTCACTGTAAAAAGATGTGTGTACATAATGTTTTTTTTTCTTCATCTTTTTTCTTTTGATGTAGTATATAAAGAAGTGCAAAAAGTTCCAAACTTGTAAATGTATAATTTGGACGACAAAATTCAAGTTTTTTGCATGTTTTTATCAACAAAAATGAAAAATGTTCGTTTCCCAAATTTATTTACAAAGTGAAAAAAAAAAATAATAAAAACATCTGGGTGACATTAAATGTGTAGAAGTTAAGAGAGTTTTTTGTATAAAAAAGAAAAAAAAAACACATTGATAAAAATTGAAAAGTAGTGATCTTGTCAGCACAACTGTTGAATTTGTACCAAAAAGGGGGGGTTTGGGCGGGATGACATGCTGGGCACTAATTAATGAATCAGCTTTAAGACTGGAAAGGTTTTGGACTTAAGCCTTGTGGATAACCATGTGTACTGGAAAACAAATTATACATCTCTGACCCCAACCATCCAAATAAAATGCTAATTTTGGAGCTACAAACTGCTTCTTTATTTATTTGTTTTTACTCAGCTCAGCATTGTTTCAGAGGCTTAATTAGATAGCGAACTGTGCAATCTATCTCAGGACAATAGCTTTAAACAAAATCATGGAGTTTGTTGGACCATATCTTGCCAGGGGTGGGGTGGGGGAGTATAAATCATTTATATCCTTATTTATTTGTTGTTCTCACTTTCTGTGTAAAAATCAGAATGCTTTAGGCTCATAAAAAGTCAGTGGATGATAAGTTGTTTTCACTCGCAGGCTCAGAAGAAAACAATAGGCTCATTCTGTCAACAATATCTATGTCCCTAAGCCAAGTCAAGGTCAAAAGCTCGTTGAAAAGCCAAATCCATCCAGCACCTGTCTGCTATCAGGGATTTTTACTGTAAAATACTGGAGGTCAAATTGGTCTTGGACCTCAAAATGAAGAACGCCTCCAAAAAAGAAAAAAGTGCCTCTAGGGACAGTGACTGTATCTGAGCTCATGGGACATGTGAAAAGATGAGGAGAAGAGTGACATCTGTGTGTGTGTGTGTGTGTGTGCTGTACGTGGCGGCAGTGGCGGCGGTAACGATCTGTTCAGCTGTCACGTGCGCCGTGTCTTGGGATGATGAAAGTCGCAGAGCATCAGCCGTTTAGCCTTCACCTGCCCTTCCTTTCCCCTCCTTTCTCTATTACTGTGGGACTTGTAATCCACAGAGCCAACACTCGTATAGACGTGGACACGGCTTATTCATTTAACCAAATTATAGAGGAGCAACTTTGCAGCAGCTTTGCGGTCGTCATACAAAGTGCAGTGAACATCTATCAGACGTTAACCAGAGGGCCCTGGCTGCCTTTTGTTTTTCGGCTGATGTCATCAGTATGGCTGGTCTGCGTTAATCATTTCCACATCCTGTACCTCCCAAGAAAGGGAGTTTATTTTTTAAAAAGTGGACCTGAAATGGCCTTGTGTGGTGCATATCACTTATCTTTCAGTACGCCGAGCTATTCACTCCATTTGCCAAAAGTAACATGAAATGTACTGCTGCCCAGTCTGATTAAATGTAAAAAAACATGCTGCATGACCTCCAGGCGATGTTTCAGCTGCAACTCACTCAGAATTGTTTTGCCAAATCACTTCCTCTGACTTGGAGTTTTTCAGACTGGATGGTTGGTTTTAATGCGCTGTATTTCCTTTTTTCTCTCTCTCTCTCCTATCAGAGGGCTTATGCCACTGAAATCCTCTGCATAACTACTCTTTTCTTTGGTCTTGGTTAGTGACTCACAATCTGAGACTGGCTTCATCAAATCCTTTTTTATGGCTCAGATGTGCTCAATGTTAGGAGCTATGCAGCCAACCAGGACATTGTTTCAGAGGAAGTTTTTTTTTTTTTTTTAACACCACTTAAAGAAAAGTTGGATATTTTTGGGGGAAATTTCTGCCACAGCGGTAGTAATGAAGATCAGTTCCACCCTTTTTATATATATATTTGTCCTCGTTTATAGACTTAAGACAAAAACTGATTTAGCTTGAGAACAAAAACATTTATGAAAATGAGCAAGGGATTAGCTGGCTGAACAAAACTCTAAAACTCACACATTATCATGACTTTCTAATCCTTGAAAGAACAGAAACACTAAAAAAAAAAAAAAAACAGTGAATTGTTTTATAGATTATATGTGATTTTTCTTTGGGGGGGGCTAATAATTTTTATGCCTCTGCTTTGAGAAAGTAAACAAATGCGATATAGAATGGCCTCCTGTTTCCTACTGTCATTGTGCTGAGCTAAGCCAACACACTGCGGGCTGCGGCCATAAGGGACAGATATGAGTGCACTATCAGTCCGCCCATCTAACTCGCCACTAGAGAGCAATTTAGCAATTTCCCAAATGTCACCTTTTCTTTCTGATAATTCACATAGTTGGGGCACAAACTGCAATGTATATTTGTTCAGTCCTTAATGCCGCCTCATCCTCAGCTTCAGGTCCTTCCCCGGCTCTCCCACTCCGCTGTATTGTCACCTGATGATGTCAATTTATATTCCAGCACTGCACTTCAATTTCACAACATGGATTATCCCTGAAGGAATGCTGGCAATCTGTGAGAAGCCCGGGACATAAAAGCAGCCGCTATACAGCTCCTTCACCGTCCGCACCCCAAATATACAGTCCTGTACCATTTATAGGCATGTAGCGTGAGAGACTGCTCAACAATGTAATGAGAAGGGCCTGCTTCAGTGACACCGATGCAGAAATATGTGAATTTAAAGGACAATACATTTGAATATTTTAATCATTGACATTGACTGACTGAGCAGCAATTGGAGTGACTATTGTGTGAGGAGCATATATTTTTTTTATCACTTATTTGCCATATGGCTCAACAAGGAGGAATGCAATAATTGCTCAAAACAGAATCTCATTTGCACATTTTAGCTAGCTGACAAATGGGGAAAATAGGAATTCAAGGGAATTTAAATATGCAGAAAATTATTTGCAAAGCTAATTAAGCCGGATAGGATTGACGTCGCTTCAATCTGCCAGTATTTGTGAATGTCTTTGACCTACAAAATGCACATACATAAGAAAAGCAAAAATCTCAAGAACAGCGAGCAATAAATATATGATGATTGTGTTCTCCTTTGTTGGCTGGCACCGTGGCCCGTCTTGTATATTCTGAACTGAAATATGGCTCTCATGTGCACATTTCATTCTAGTGACTCCATTTCATTTTTTTTTCCATTAGACACAGCAATATGTAGCAAGCAAGATTATTGTTTTAGTTTTTATTCTAGATATTAACTCCAAATACGAGAAGGAACTCAACTTACAACCCCTGAGTACTCCCAAGATGTTCTATTTGGAAAATGGCTGCAGATTGCTGTTCTTACAAGCACCCTGGGGCCCCTTTTATTGACTGTGAAACAATGCTTTCACCAACACCCCCTCAACATCTCAGATTTACAAGACAGCCATCCCCAGCTCTTCTGTGCATGTGTGTGTGTGTGTGTGTCTGAGTAAGTGTCACTGCGCTGCCCACCCTCCATGGGGAGACTGTCAGTAAACATGCAGAATACAGACTAGAATCCGATGCAAACCAGCTTTTAAGTTATGCTGTTCCTGACCTTTGGTGGACTTTGGGAAGATGGATGCTACCCAAGCTATCGATAAAAATTTCTGGCCTGCAGCAGCAAGAGCATATTTCTTATGGTCTCCCAGTCCCTGCAAGCTACCTACAAATGAATAAGCAAGCGGGCTGCATGACAGGAAGTGCACACACTCTGCACATGCAGCCCTTAATGTATTCGTGTATAGACCTAGTCACTTGCGTAAAATCAATCAATTTAATTTTTACTATGTTGCCCTCTAAGTGTAATATTAGATCAGTTTGTTTGGGTTGCTTTACCCACAGAGAGCAGAAGGAATGCTCTCAATTTTGAGTTGTTGTTTTTAGTTTTTTTTTTTACACCATCATGCCAGCTTCAACCGTTGATCTACAGCTCCCTGCGTTCTCACAGACTGCCGGTAGATATCTCTCCGAACACTCAACCTCTGTTTCAGCAGATATTGCGCTACCTCTCTTCGCGATGCTGAATTATCAGTTCTCATTTATCAGACCCTGTCCTGCCATTATTTTCAGTCCACACACCGCCCTGACACCATGGTCACAGTATTGGCAAGGGGGAGGGGGCAGGGGTTGTGCATCTAGACAAAAATGATGAGTCCTGTGTCTCTCGTAAGATGCATATCGGCTGAGCATGAGATTTTCAGCTTGTATATGAATGCTCAATGTCACTTTCTTCTGCCTCTGAGTGCATAGCAGGCATTTCTCATCTCGCCGTGCTTTCTCTTGCATGAATGGTTGATGTGCTCCACAAAGGACATGTAATCATAAACCATGCGCATTTACACCCGGGCCTTCTCTTCCTGTTACTCTGTGACCAGCGTTCTCTCCAGCACACTAATACATTACAGATAAGTGTCTGTTTCACAACCTGAAAATTACAAAATAAAAGAACAAATACATGAAATCTATAATCTGTATCTGTCTCACATACGAATGGGTAGCGGCATTTAGAGCTGTGTTATATAATTTGTTGTGTTGTGCTCTGATATTATTCTGTATTGTAAGAAATATTGTCAGAAATGGCTTTAAATGGGCCATTTGTAAGTTTCCTCTACTGCTAAATGAGGCTTCTCTGTGGGAGATTGTGGTGGTGATTGATGTTTGATGAGAAGTTCGGCCAATGTAGCATTTTCAAGACACAAAAGGCAGCCCTGTGCCTTCAAGGCCACACTGGGTTCTTATTAGAAAGAGAAAGATAACTTGGGTTGAACAGAATACGTGATAGAGACGAGAGTTATCATCAGTGCTGCTCTCCACTGCTGGTGGCCGCTCTTGGTGGTCACTCAGGAATAAAGTTTGTTGCTGAAGCAAATAGCTATTAGTCCAAACACTGACTATGGAGCAAACATACAAATAGCTGCTTAAGGTATATTTTTATAACTGACCTTTATGACCTGTCTGATTTTAATTGTGAGTCTGAAGCTCCCAGCTCCTCTGAGAGCTCCTGTGTTACAAAACAGCACGAGCAACACCAATGAAATCAAATTGATTTATTTGGTATTTTAAACACATTTATTCACCCAGTACATTTGTTTTGGAGGAGGAACCCCTGTAGACAAAAACCTCATAAATTATCAGCACAGATGGACTCTTTGCTGCAACAGTAGCGAAGACAACAACTCCCATGATCCCACAGTACTTCATGATGTCACTAAACTCCATGTTTGGTTATTATTGAGATTGAGAGAACCCGAGAAGCCGCACACTCACAAATGCACACTCTGGACTCTAGAGTCATATGTAGGGTTTTTTTTTTTTTTTTTTGCTTTGTTTTTTTGTGTGTGTTTGTTTGTTTGTTTTTTGTCCCCTTGTGAAACACAGCAGGCTAAAGTGGTGTGAGGGGAAAAAGAACAACAAGGGAAAAAAGAGGGGAAAACAAAGACTCCCCGGAGAACCTTGAGATTTATTCATGCTTTTAAACACTTGACATTCCATCCCTGGCTTGTCATTAAAGCTTTATTTCCCTTGGCCGCATCGTGCCATAACTGGGTGTTTCCTCCAGTGGGAGCAAATCTTACTTATGATCTTGCTGCTGACTGGAGAGGGGTTTTCATAATCACTGGTTAATAAAATGCGCTCAAGGCTATACAGCCCCGAGATCAATGTGCTGCTGATTGTACAACGGGCTTCTTCTACTGCTGTTTACAGTGTGAAAGAGTGAAACGGAAAAGACCCCACTGGCCAGGCTGCTCTTTCCTGTCTAGTGACTCTGTTGTTGCCCCCCGTTTGTATGGCAAGCCGAGGGGTAGAGTGACAAGAGTGACAAGCCATCATCCACGCGGGAACGAAACTCAGAGCATAATTCAGTCAAAAGAACATCAGCTTCCATTCAGCACGTTGTCAAAGAATGCCGGGTGCGATGTGAGCATGCACATCGATTCGAGTACGTTTTAATCAGCCTATTATTCATCTGACATCTGTAAAATGTCATGATGTTACATGAAATACTGCTCATTACTGTAACATAGCAGCAAATTAGTGACTGGAAATCATTAGTCAGCCCTGACATGTGTGGCAAACCATCCACTGTGATTGGCTGTGATCATGGGCACTCTCTTTACACTTGGATCAACAACAATGCCATGATGTGATAATAAATACTTTGCCTTGTATTTCATATTCATGTGGCATCGCCCCAGCTACTTTTGAAAGGTGTAAAACAGATTTCCTTGGTGAGTGTATGACGTTAAATGAGTTTTCACCCAACACTGACTAATCTTTCCTTTCTTTAAAAAATCTTCCTTCACTTGATTTCACCCTTTAACCTCAACACTAAATCGAAAACGAGCTCTCAAAAGAAATTAAGGTTTATTTTGCAAAAATCTTTGCTTTCCCCCCACAGAAAGTTTTTTTTTTACATGCAGTCTCCTTCAGAAGTCCCAAATCCGCAAAAGCACAGATTTCACCTAAGGGGGATTTCACAAGTGTCACATTGGGCCTTATTGTTAACCTGGAGTCACCAGCTCATTTGCATGTCTCTTGTGGATGGAAGCAATAGAAAAAGAAAATGAGGCAAAAAAATGAATCCACTTTTTGCAGCAGAATGTTTGGATAGGTTGAACTATGTTGGCACACAGACAGCACATTATGCAGATAAATGACGTTTTATGTTGCTTTCAAAACACCTTAACAACTCATACACTTAATAAAATGTGAGAATCAGCATCAGAAATACTTTTTTAATCCTTAGGGAAAAATCCATTTGTTGCAGGTGCTCTGAAAGGAAATCTTTTTTTTTTTATTTGACACGGACAAATAATGATAATTAAAAAAAACGACAGTTCAAGTTACAAAAATATTGCCGCATTAATTGATGATCGTCAGGCCAACGAATGTGCAGCAGAGATGCAGAGTACTGCACAATCGTTTCATCAGTGGGCGGAGTTATAAAGTCTGTTGGTCGTAAATAACTGCAACGGTTCCACAGGCCTTCATATTTTAGATTCTTTCTTGGTATCTAGCACCAGAATATATTTTTTTACCTCGTCTCTTTTGTTTTCTGCTCGTCCACACAATATTTATAGCGCACGCACAGAAATCCCGAAGCAAGAAATAGGACAGGACTTACTACCAGCGCAGAAAAGACAGAAAAAGGATCCTTAACCAAAGCAGTGAAACGTCTGCCTCTACTTGTTTATAGCTCAGAAACAGCAGTATTATGGGCAAAGATACACAGGCCAGATGCTACCCAGTCCCACGGTGATTGGGTAGGTGTCCAATATGATGCCGCAACTTACGGCAGCAGTTTTGCTCCATTTATCCAAAAACGGACATTTACATTCTGCCATGGCATCTTTGTTTCAAGTTTGTATTAAATCATCTAACTTATCAGAGTTTTTCTACATCAGCCAGCTCAGTCAGGTTGCATCTTAATGTGTCTTCAATCCAAACGGGCTTAAAGATGCATTGTTTGGAGGGTTTGTTTTCTCTTGCTGTATAGCTACTGTTTCCTCTGTAAATGAAAAGCAGCGTGACCAAAAGACATATGAAGACGGCAACGCCAAAGCCGAGAGCCCCGTAGACTCTTCAGTTTATAAACAAGCAGGAATGCATGCCTGCCAAGATGGATAAATCATCCTTGCAGCTTTAAAACCACAAACACAGAACTCAAAACTCTGAAACTGCTTTATTATCAGTATGTAGAGCACACTGACATTTCTTTTGGTCAGGCACACAAAGCAGCACTAACAATGCACACAACAAAGAAACTACAACGCCCGCCTGCCTTCTCATATTGCTGTTTGACTAGAAGAAGTTTGCAATGCACATAACCAAGAAGTACACATATGCAGTGAAAATAAAGATTTAGTAGAATGTACAGTCGGGGGATGTGAGCAGAGATTGCTTAGTCTGATGTCAAACAGTAAATGGTTGGTTAAATGGAGTTAAATAAACAAAGTCAACTATTTATTCAGCTGCTAATTAATTTGATTGACTGCCTCAAATATTTCTGACATGATTTACATGATGTTGAGAGACCTTGTGAATCCCTTTACGTTCACCAGCCCTTGTTCAATTACAACGGCAACACTGTAACAATAACACAAATTCATTTTAATTAGGAGTAAAGCATGGCCCAAAACATGGCCCAACACGAACACGGGACACAGCAATTTTACTTCATTATCCCCATCTATCAACGGCAGAGTCGTGCTGCTCATTATGTGCAACTCTACTCTCTGTGTTGGTTTTCCCTCATTGGCCTTGAAGTTGCATCACTGCAGCTGAGAATGTCTGTACATGTTGTTGTTGTGTGTCTGCAGTGATGCTGCACAACGTGATGCCTTTTGACTTCAGACATGCTTTACAGCCGCCGTCAAAATACATCAATAATAAGGTATCCAAGGACTGAGACATCAATCACATTTGAGGCGCAGATCAATAATTAATTTAATCTAACAAACCACAGTTTGAGATCTGTTACTGCCCATTAGTGGCTTAAATAGGAACCATGAAGATGTCATTAAGACACATTAGTTATGAAATGACTATGCAAAGCCAATAATTCTGGGGTTATAGTTGGCTGGGAGAGAGTCATTAAACATTTATATCCCAAGTAGCCTTTGAAAGAATTTTAACAGCATTCTCTTATGGCAAAAATTCAACAATTCTCATAAAAAAAACCACAAGTCAAGCTGCATGAAAAGATGCTGAAGTGTGAGTCAGAAGATGAGGATATTGCCACCCTGTCATGGAGCAGCGCTGCACAATAACGCGGTAGCATGAACTTGTTATCCCAGTGTCTCCATGTGAGCTGCAGCACCATTAATGGCATAATGCTGTGATCGATCACACCTTGTAATAAGAAAGAGGTGAAGCTCAGTCTCGGTCCTTCAGCTGAGTCCCTCTTTTACTTGTTTTATTCTCTTCACGTCTGCTTTTTGACACGTTCAGATTATTCTATACATCTACTGAACTGCAGAGGGTTTTTAAAAATAAGTCGATATTTCTTTCTTTCTTTCTTTCTTTCTTTTTTTTTATGGAGGCGTTGCTGTCATTTTTAGAACTAGAGCAGCCTGCCATTGTGTAACTCTTCTGGCTGGCTTCACCTTCCAGCAGCAGGCCAGTTAAATTTTGTGCGCACAAGATATTGTAAGGAAAGATTACACAGCTAATTTTACAGTAACTGAGAACAGCCCAAAATAATAATAAAAAAATAAAAATCTAAATAAAAAAATCAAAAAGAAGTGTTCAAATATTTTATAAAACAGAAGAAATAACTTCACTGACATAAGAAAACATCTTTGCTGTCAGGGCACAAACGTGTATATTATATTTTTTTGTACACTCTCCAGAAGAAAGAGACAGAAAAAGGATTACCCCATAATCATATAATCTCTTTTGACAAAATATCCACCAGCTCTAAAATGAGCCCTTGTACAAAACCGAGGATAATCACAGAGTGAGATCCCCTTAAGACCACTGTAAGAATTATATTCTGATAAAGCCCGTAGGATGCATCCAACAGGTAGCTGTTTATTTAAATGTTTACCTGCTCATTTGCATAAGCATTTCATATTTTGTGGAGCCTCTGCTCTGCTGTCCTGGCACACAGAGAGAAAGGAAGTGAGCAGAATAGTAATCCCCCGCAACTGAGGAGCACGTTCGGAGGATAACTAGTGGATCGTTGGCCATCTATCATCATTGCAGGACTGTTGGGCACAACCTCATCAAGGACGACATTCGTGTTTACACATTGGAAATTACCTCGGATGAATATCTGATACGGCTCTCTCTGGTGTATTACTTCACAGGCTGGACCAACAATCAAATGTTACCGCAATATATTAGATCAGGTAAAACATGATTTTACACGTGACACAATGTGACTAAGAGAAAAGTACATGCTGCATTATTAGGAATTGTTTCCTTTCCTTTTCTCATGTCCTTCGATAACTCTGTACTACCCAAATCTCTATGCAGCCCTGTGACAGAGCAGCCAAGACTCGTCCCATCACCCACCCCGGACGCCTGAGGACAGTTTCTTTGCAAGCTTATCAGTGATGGATTGCTACATTTAAATCACATGCACCTCCTAGAATGGACTGTGAATTTTTTAGTAAGTGCAATAGGTTTACGCTCAAGAGTCACAACAGGCCGCAAATACTGTTGACTCCAATGATGGCACTGCACACGTGAAACACAAAAACCTGAACTAATCTATTCAGCAACTGTTCGTTGGATCGTTTCCTTGCTTCCACCACAGTGAGTGAATCGTGGTGATCGTGAAATTCATAAACAAATCAATACATTATGAAATAAACTATAAAAACTGACCCTGAGATAAAAGTTGAAGTGAAAATGAGCGCTGGTAAAATGACATTTCATTGGAAACATTTGACACAATAATAATTTCACCAATTACTGGCTCGTATACTGTACCTTATACACCATGTATTTATATGGGCATTCATTTCTTTCAATTTATTCATTTGTTTAGGAATTTTCTGTGTCTCCATGAGGAGCACGATTGGACATGAGGCACTTAACATAGCCTATTATTTAAATGGCATAATTGAAGTGAGAATATGACTGGCTACATTCCATCCGTCAGCCTGCAGCGTTTGGCAGGAAAATGCTATTGTCTTCTAAGCATTTCACTTGAATCTTCCTCTGAGGTTTGATCATCCACCATATGAAGGAAGCAGTGGTGGGGGTGAGGGGGGGCTACTGGTGGCCCCAAAGCAGAGCCACTCTTCTCTTTTTGCCAACACCAACACTCTGCATCTCTCAGCACTCGGGGAGAGTATTAAGGTGAACACGTTCCTTTGTGTTGCAGACACTGTGAGGGCTGGCAGGATTTTGGAGGGACGGATTGGCAAAGAGAAGGGAACCTTTGGATCTGCGTGGGTAGGATGCAGTAGGAAAACCAGCAGGAGTTCCTTTTTTTTGACAGGACACCCGCAGACTCCAGTGGAGAGATGTTCTGACTGAGCTGCCTACAAACCTGGAGGTGGAGAGATGAAACGTGGAGAGACGAAGAAGAAGAAGAATTAATAAAAGCAATGGGAATAAAACTGAATTATTTGCTCAAGCTAAGGAAGACAAGCTGTGGGATACTAGATGTTAAAGAATCTATTCATATCCAGTTCAGCATTCTTAAAATATATCAGTTTAGACAATATTATACAGCACAAGGGAATTACTTAATCCCAGGGCCCGGAAAGCAAATTAGTGGGACTTTTGTACTTTCATGGCCAAACGCTCAGCATTCATACCAAAATAACAACTTTGGTATGAATTGTTGTTACACTTCGAAGCAGCTTTCTCACTGATACGACACTTTTTTTTTTTATTATTATTTATTTAGCTTTTATTTCTATACCTCGAAATTTCTTCTAATTTTAAATAGCCTCTGGGTACGATATCCAAATGTTCAAAAGAAATGTTTGCAGTGATAGTCAGCAGCCGTTACTGCTCTTTGTTAAGAATGAGGTTTGGCAACCTTTGTGTGATTTTGCAGACATGTTAGATATTTGTTAACAGGTTTTCTAAAATCATGAATGAATTCATGACCAACGCTAATGTTTCTATAGAGCTAGTTTCCAAGAGAAAAAGAAAAGACAAACCTATAATTATTGTAGGATATGGTTGCGGTGAAGCTTTTTCTTGTTTTATGAAGGCATTAATATTGCAGGTCTCCCACATCTTTTTCTACAGGTGAGCAGAAAGGTGAGGAGGCGCTGACCCACTTCAATAATGAGGAACAATGAGATCCATCCGAAAGAAAGCAAGAGTTTGACCATCCCCACTGCACAGTCTATATTTTATTCATATGGATATTAACATTGTGCTGCGGTTGGGATAAAGGCGAAAATTAATATCAATATCTCGCTCAAAGAAGTGTTTCCACAATGGTTGCCCAATTTGTGCTCCTCAGAAACACTTTTAGAAAAAAGACAAAAGCCAGGTGATTAGTTATGGATCAGCGGTCCTAGTGCGTGGAAACAGACGAATACTGCTTGATCTACCCGTTCCTCCCATGAGCTCCCATCCCCCACAACATACACACACATACACACACTCCTCCATCCCGCCCAAGAAGTGGTAGCAGCAATCAGAGCACCATTAGTCGAGCACAGGGGAGTTTCAGTGCTGGACTGCAGTAGATTTATGATGGTGGGGGCCCACGCACCAGAGACCCTCCTCAAGCTGGCCCTTTGTAAGGTTGCACCATAGATACAGTTAATGGATGCACACAATGAGCCTCAATGGCCCTGCAATGATGGATCTGGGGCATTGTGAAAGGCCCTGTAGACAAACCAGGTATTTCAGACGCCTGTCAACCAAAGTTAGAAGCGAGATTAGTGTGAGCAGAGTGCACACTGCAGAGACGTTGCCGGGAAGATTTGGAAAAATATAATTGGGACACAGCACAGTATTCCTAAGCGGTATGTTAATTGTACACAGAAGAAACGGATTGGATTAAAATCTAGCCAAGGAACTGACCCAGAAATGTCCGCTGAATGTAAGTTTATATTCATAGATGTAAAGACTGGTACACACAACACACACATGCAGTAAAATGCATTCTAAAATACTGGACACAGAACCAAACATGGTTCACCTTTATGTCAAAGAGAAACGTCTGTTGATCGGAAATTTAATATATTTACATTTTAATACGTTAATTTGTGATCGAAAAATGTTAATAATTAAATGTGAATTATTGTTTGCAGTGTTTTCCATTGTGCCACATTAACTGTAAGTTTTTCTTAACTTAATATAAATTGTCAGGTAAACAAGTGGGCTCTTGTATTTTAGAGTCAAGAATGTAAACTGGATATATGAACCCAGAATCCCTAACCATAACCAGAGTCTATTCACCCGCATAGTTTAATCAAATACATGTATTTTGAGTTTTCTTTTGCCTTCAAAGGGACCATATCTGTCTGTCCCCCTGATCGATAGCATTGAAATCACTGTGCATTATCTCCAGCCCAACACTCTGCCACACAATTTGGCACACTCACAACCACATCACACATTTTTACTCACTCTATCACCAATCAGCTTCTCATCCCAATGGGGGACCATTAAGCCTCACACAGGAGTTGTCTGCTGAACTTTGCCTCCACTCTGTGCCTATTGGCAGTGCTGGTGGGTGTGGATGTCACATGTCTCCCTGCCTCTACGGGGATGGAGCTCCTACTGGCGATGCTCACTGCAGGGGAGAGATGCAGTAATTATTCTGCAAGCAGGCAGATTGTGAACATGAGACCGAATGCGGATCGCTACCTTGTCAGGTTGATTACAATGTAAGTTGAAGAGCAGACCTCACACTTTGATGTGTGGTTTGTTCTTCTTGTTGCCACACCTCAGGTAACACTACGATAACTAATGGCTCCTCTTTAATCCCTTGCAGCTGCAGCTATCGCGTCTTTTCCCGGCTGTAAATTTGCACCGTTAGTATGTAGACTGTGAAAGCTGTTGCTTGACGTTAGTACAGTACTTGTGATTAATGGGTTGTAACTGCAGCCATATTCCATCCCATGAACTGCAGTGTCAGAGAAACTTTGCGTCGAGGTGCTGTGCTTCGCTACAGTGCCCTCCCTCTGGCCCTCTCCAATCACTGTACACAGTGTTCTCTTCCACTCAGCAGCTTTGATCATGCTGAGATTGTTTGCTCAAGCCTGTCACTGCTGTCTTTCTTTGCTTCCATCACTCTCAGTGTCAGCAACGTTGTCATGAACTCTGGTGACGAGGAAAGAAAAAAACAAACAAACAAACAAAAAAAAAAACTAAGAAAAAGAAAGCCCCAGAAAACAAGCCAACAATGGGACCAGCTAATGATGTGCAATCAAAAATAATTAAACTGCCAGTTAGACTGTGGCTAATCTTTACAAGCAATTGCCAAGAAGGTTTTGAACTATGACTCTGTTTTGGCTGAGGATCCTGATGTCTGTCAAGACACTAAACAAATGTTTGCCTCCCCAAAAGTTATGCAAACATAGATAAACTGGGTGTAATAAAACAGTCGGAGTATCACAATATTACCTGAGGTATTACATTATTTATCATTTGTTCTTTCTGATAATTTAAAGCACGAGCCGCAAGACTTTCCACAGGGACAATTTCAGTGGGACTTTAATTTTTTTTTCTTATCTTTTCCATAATTATTATATTTATGGATGGCAGGCTTAAGCAAATAAACACTACAAAAACAAAATGCATAGTTTCTAGAGTGCAACTGCTCTCGCATGCATGTGAAAAGATAAGTGTTTGGGTTTTTTTTTGTCCGCATTTGTCCTCATAGTTTAACACCACATGTTGTGTCAAGTTTTTATGAGATTGATGCACTTTTAGTCTTGCAGCTAAATATTTTATTATTTCAGTGCATGTGTGTGACCATCACCAGCCCTCCCTGGAATCTAGTTTGTTGATCGTCATTGAGTGGACTGACCTTTGTGTGTCAGGGAGGGCAGTGCTCCACCTCAGTGAATATGGGGGGAACAAAGGACAGAAAGTGTGGACGGGTGGACAGAGGAAGGGAAGCAGGTGGTGCTGGTAGGAACTGGTGGAGTGAAGGATGCTGTGCTTTTCCTGTCACCTCACTCAGGATTATGAGAGTCCAGAGGATTTCTGTGTAGATCTCTGGAGAGATGGGAGTCCAGATAGGCAAAGGTGTCCCAGGAGAGGAGCCGGGTCAAAGATAGGGTACGTAGTGATGGAGTGAAAGTTCAGCCCATTTTAGGTAGGATTCATCAATTCTTCATGATGTGACCCAACACGAGCTGGCAAGTGACACCACACATACATGTGGGCATCCCTTAAATATGAGACCACCACCTGGGTCAGTCGGGTCAGGGGCCCCAGCTAGGGGGGTAACAGCGAACACAACTGACCCGCCCAAGCAATCGCACGTAGGAGTGGGACAGCGCCCCCCCCCAATCCAAGTGTATTTTTTAACATTAGGTTAAGTAAACACCGACAGCTGCTCCTTCCTGGAGGCGTTTTACAAATGTGCTTTTGAAAGGAACTAGATCAAGTATTGTCTCTGTTGAGACTGACCTATTTATTTATTTATTGATTTTTTTATTTGCTATGTATTTATTTTTCATTGTGCAGAAATGCACCCTCCCTAATCCAAGTTCATGGTCACTCTGCACGCAGTCGGAGACGCAAGCATGGTGCAACAGATAGCGAGAAGAAGAGGAATGACAGACAGAAAGGTCACATTGACTGCACAGCTAATCTGCATCCTCTTCAGTCAAGTATACACAGTGACACACAAACGAGCTCCCCTCTAATGCATTAACAGTGTAAATAAATGTGAATTTATGCATCACATTTCAGTGCTTGGATGCCATTGTAACCTCATACGACAATTTCTCACCTTCATATCCCACTGGGCGGCCTCTCCATTAGCCCTGTGATTTGGAGCCTGATGAGTCTATCACAGGTGACAGTGACAAGGAGGTCCCCCATTATACTTCATATAGAAGTGATACGAGCGCAGTTGTGCACTTGGAAAGAATTCCTGGATGTGCTTTTTACAGCTTTCAGTCACTTTATCACCCACTCGCAATGACAACACGTGGCCAATGACTTACAAGTGAAAGCAGATAATATAAAAGTGTGTCTCATGAATTATTCTTCGTGTATATTGAGCCTTAAGAGGAGAAATTGTTCCATTTAACAAGGAAAATATTCCCTTCTTATTTTGTGGGCGAAGGAAGGTGCCAGAAACACAAAAACAGGAATGCAATTTGTCGTGTCAGAGCAATGAAGCACCTGCAGCACCTAAGCAGACTGATAAGTCATACTTATCAGAACTTAAACTTAAACTTAGAACTTAAACATCTAGATGACCTAGATCTTAATATTATGTCATGAACTGATTCTTGAGAATCAGGATAAAACATGTCCATAGAAATAGAATATAGAAAAGAACATAGAAAAGTCTTATTTATATCAAAAATAAAGAAATGAATAATGATTGAGATACACATAAAGTCAGAGATAAAGGAACTGTGTATACTGATGTTATCTTTTAGCAAAAATAATTACTTTTTTGTGGGATATTTATTTGAATGTATGACCAGTGGTTAGGCACCCAATGTTGTTTCTCTTGTCTTCAGCAAGAAGTCACAATACTCACCAGCCCCAAAAACCTTTAAAAACCTCAACAATTATGAAAACCTTCATATCAAATCAAAGAAGGTTATAAATGTATAAAACTATGCATGCCATGAAAATCTAAAAATATTTTCTGTTGAAATTCGCCTATCAAAGTTGTGTCCTCTGTTTCCATCAACTCAGATTTTTCATAAACCTTATTAAATCAGGCAATAGCATGGTCAGCTATATCCCTGAGGACCCCTTTTCATTCTCCTGGCTGTGGCGAATGCAGCAGTACCACACATGGTCTAGTAAGTTTGACATTTTTTTAGGTTTTAGATGAAAAATATCAATTTTCCTGTGGTCACAACTGGAGTATGTCAACACCATCTCTCTGTTATGATAAAAAAAAAAATCTAATCACAGTGAAATCAATCAAAGCATTTTATTGAGATTATGGAGACATTTAGCAAAGCCAAAACACTACCTAGCTAGCTGCAGTGATTTTTTTCTGCAGAGGGAAAAACATGCTATTTGTTAAAAATGTTTTTGAACCTCCAGCCTGCACCTATACTTGGTTAACTGGCACAGATCTGTATCTACATGAATATATAACCCTAATCAATATTCCAAAAAAAAAGTTTTTCTGAAGGTGTTTTGTCCTGATTCTCGAGAATCGGTGTATTATAATGAAAAGCAATGCTAACTGTCTATATGTTTGTTCCTTCCATATAGAGCTGCAGTTTAAAACTAGAGGGAATGAAGCTAGATTTGTTCATTTTAAAGGCAGGAAATCAAACATATTTCCCCTAAATGATTGTGGCTGTATTTTTTTTTTTTTTTTTTTTTTTTTTTTTTTTTTTGTGTGTGTGTGTGCATGTTCATCTGGAGTTGTTTGTGTAGCAGGAAAAGAGCTGGCACAGACCATATGGCTGCTCTGCCAGTCCTACTTTCACAGTTTGGTAGGTGCCAGAGCAGTCAAACTGATTCCTCACATGCCATGTGTTCCAATTGTTCTCAATCTCCAAGCAGTGAAACACAATGATGAAAAAGGTAGAAATCAGGGAGAAAAAAAAAAAAATGTTTTGCCAGCCTCTTCATGTATCCTTGCACCACTCAGATTTGTTTAGCTAAGCAGCTTAAATTGCACATAGGGAAAAAACGTGTTGTACAGCTGGAGCTGTTTGGTGCTGAGGTGTTCTGACTAACCATCTATCTTTGCCTCTCCATTTGGCTGCAGCTTTGTGCTGACCTGATGCTTCTCCCTGTTGCACGGCAGAGACCCAGAAGAGATAAATGGTAATTCTCTTCCAGTTCACTGGGCCCACACTTAAATTAAACAGCTAATGTTTAAAAGAAATCAGTGGAGCTTTTGCCCTGCAGAGAACCCGGGAAACTCGCAGGCTCAACTTAAGTTATGTCGTGTCAATAACATTTTGGTGTTTTTATTTTTGGATTGATTTTTATAGCAGAAAAACATGGCTGCTGCCCTTTACCCACAGACGTACACTCCTAATTTTGGGGTTTGTGTATGTATGAATGAAACTCAGTTTTTCACTTCAAGAGGTGTCAAAGTAGCATTCTAACAAACGTTTAGGATGCAGTGAGAATGTTTCTTTTTTTTTTATTCCCATGTTAATATGAAGCATTATAATTAGCAGTCAGCCAGTAATGAATTCAAACTCAGAACCTGCTCCACTGCGCCGTTCATCTCGTTTCATTTAATAAATACAATAAATAAAGAGTGAAGAATGGTTTTGGCAGCAAAAGGCATGATGTACAAAACACTTTGTTCGCCTGAAGGCAGTCGGTTGCTGGCCTCTCCGTGGACTAAATTGCAACCTTAAGGTGACAATAGTAGCTGTCGAGCCTGTTTCCCTATTTTCAGTCTCTGTAAGCAAAGCTTACCAGCTACAGTTTCACTTCTGCCATGCAAGTGCAAAGACTCCATATCTTTTCCCATTTGCTCCAATCAAAGTGTTATCACCAAAATTGCCAAACTTTCTCCAAGCAAGAAACTTAAGATGCTGTAGTTAATTCTACTCTGAAATTATTGTGACAGAGCTAAACCATTATCAGCTCAACTTCAAAGAATTTTGAGGTGGTTTGTGAAGATGAGTGAGGTTTTAAGTATGTTGCAGCAGCATGACGATTTTGGAGTGAGGGCTAAGACCCGAAGATCATTGGCTAAGCTTCAGACCGGCTGTATGTCTCCCCTGGAAAATGGTCGAGTGTGCACTGAATGAACTGTTCCAGACAGCGGATGTGTATATAACAATGTACAGTCAGGTCACATGAGACAGCAAACACATGTGAACTGCTTTATATCTATATATCTATATAACACTTGGTGTATAGCTGCTTTTGCACAGAGGTATGCATAATGATTCCTTCCCCCTCTCACTCCTGCTGCTCAGCAGAGATCAGCAAAGTGTCACAGGGGAAATAAACAGCAGCAGCTCAGCAGGATGGGCCTAATTAAACAGGGCGCCTTAGTACTGCAGCCTGCAGACTATACTGTAGCTTCGACTGGTCTAGACATGACTGGTCCTGCCAAAGACCCGCCGTTGCCATGATCACCGGCTGCCACTGCCAGTGAATGCCAGGGAGGAGCAGAAGGAGGATGTGGACGACTCCTACAGGAGCTAATCTCCGCTATGTGCAGCAGCCATTCAGTATTGAGCTGGACAGCACACAGTCAGTACAACAAGGGATAGTCCTGAGGAAATGTCAGAGCAATCTCTTTGTTTTTCATTCTTCACAAATGGGAGAGAACCATTAGAGACAGGAATAGACATTAGAGAGGAAATGTGGATGAGGAAGTTCAAATAAGGCTTTGTCAGGACTTTTGGACCTCATAAAAGGGGGTTATGGTAATATTTAAATCAAACCTATCCAGACATTGCCATGTGGCATTTTTTAACAATTATGAAAAAAATAAATATAATTTTACGTATGCAGATGTTTTGTTTAACAGAGTACATTTCAAACCTATGTAGCAAAGTCAAATAGTGTTGGACCCACAATATTTCCCTTGAAATTCTGTTGCAAACCCCACAGTTTTCGAAAAGTACGAAGCACGTCAAGTTGAATTTTGTAAAAATATGTATAAAGTCTGTCACTCAGTGAACACATCACATAGTTTCAGTGAAATGCTGGAACAAGTTGAATATAAATCAGATTTTGACACACAACCATCCAGGCCAACCATAAAGTTCCTAAAGGGGAAAAGAATGGAAAACTGACCTGAAAGTGTTATTAGCTACCTGAATGTTGAGGTCCTTCAACTCAAAACTAAGTAAAAGTACAGACGCATGTAGCAAAACTAAAAGTGATTTGTCATTATGTGAGATATTGTACTGATAGATCATTATTCATACTAATCCATTTATGTGTGTGCGGCAGGTAGCTTTTTTTTAATTATTATTTTGTGTAGATGTGGCAAGTCATTTTTATAACAGCAGAACATCACTTTCAGAAAGATGATCAAATATTGTGTGAAATATTGATCAGCAATCTAACTTGAAACTGAAAGTGTTAATTAAATGCATAAAACCATCAAGAGGCATAAAATTAAATTAACAAGTGAAATGCGAGCTCCTCAAAAGTTCAGTACCTCTGCATAAGACCTGTGAAGTGAGAGGATTTTTTTTTTATTTTTTTTTTTTTTTTTATCCCCCATTAATTTTACAAGTTAAAATCTTATATATAACTGACAATATGCTACATGGTGTAATTCCCACTTGCAGCACAGCGCAGTGTTTGTGCAATATGTCATGAAACTGGAAGAGATGTTTCACAGGCCACTTTCTCCCACTGGCCGATGAGCAGATGAAATATCAGAGCTGCCGTCATGTGATTTACAGCAGCAGCCTGCAGTGAGAGGTGTTCCTCACAGTGTTTGTTAAGGTCTCGCAGGAAATTGCAACAAGCTTTTTGTGGATGTTTGTGAGAAGGTGTGAATTGGATGGTTGAGAGCGAGCCAAGTCTCGGTGTATTATCCTAATGCACCGTTTCTGCTGCACAACTTGTAGCGGTGACTGAGGTTTATTCTCTGTTTCCTTCAGCCTTCTTTCCTCCTTTGTTGCTTTGTACATAATAGAGGATGACAGCAGAGATGTTGGTGAGACACAGTGACATGCGGCATCGCGTTTGAATCAGACCGAAACCCGCAGCGTACCCTGGCGTGTACCTCAGTCATCTGATCTACTCAACGCCGTATTCGCCTGCTCTAACCTTGTGAATTTCATTTGACCTCTTGACTCTCATGGTGTCACTTAAAATAAGCAGCTCCATCTCTATTGCTATTCTTAAACCACTTATACAGCTGGAGAGAGGGAGAGGGAGGAAGCTTATTCCCAGTGTGATGCTTATCTGACATTTTCCACTGGCCCGTGACTCAGTGGGCTGTGATTGCTAGCAGAGCACATCGGGCTGGCAGGGGGCTCTCCCAGTGTTGGCTACAGGGCACCATTTACTGGATGCTGCATACTTGTATTTGCCATCCTGCAAGGGCCAGTAATGACAAAATATTCCATTGGGATTTGGGGTTGGGGGGGGTTGCTCAGACCCATTTGTGGCACTTGTTCCCTGCATCTGCATTGTGTGTCTGTTTTCATACTCATTTGTAATTTTGTTGTCCTGGTTAGCGCACTGTGTCTAAATCCAGGAACAAAATGGTTGCTTTTCCCTTAATTAATAATTCAAATTGTCAAATGACTTTTCCCACCTCACAAAAAGGCCATTTCTGGGCACTTAGATGGTGTTAAACATGGTAAAAAGATTATAGGAATCAGTAAATAATGAGGTGGCATTTAATCCATCTATTTCTTGCACAATAACAATTCTCTTTTGTGGAGAGATGTGGCCGAGCATGAGCTTCCAGTTCGGAAACTTGAAAGTTACAGAGTGATGATAATTATTCCAAGAGTTTGGCTTTCAAGCTGACTCTTCTGATCCTCACAGAGCTTGCCTGTTTAATGGTGTTCAGTCGGAAGCCGTACAGCTCCCCTAGATTATTCAAAATCAAACAAAATATATATATATATATATATATATATATATATATATTCCCTTTTCTTTTTAAAGAAATATTCTGCTAAGAGTTAGTATCCAAAATAAGAATATCTTCTCCTGTGCTGTGTAATGAACATATCGGGACAAGTAGAGGTTCTTTATGCTTCGTGCCCCGGAGAGTTTGAATATGAAATGAAGATGTGCCCTGCACTAACAGGCCTGTTGCAAAGAGTCTGCACTGAGGAAACTTGTCTGAGTGGCAGCATAATGGCCAGGTGTCCTGAAACAGAAGGGATGGATGGCACTCCTCCATATTCATATTTCATGTTCATCCGTGTTTCGCAGTGGAAGAGTCATTAGCATACACAGTATATCATGTCACAGCCGCCTGCCAACTTATCTCAACTTTTATACCACACTGGTTACTTTAATAACTCTTTCACCAAGCACCCCCAAAAGTAAAATGTTAATGATTCCAGATGTTGCACAATGATATATTCAGTAACTGTGTCTGTTGTGTGGGTTTCAGAGCATCTTGATGGTCACATTAAGATATTTCAGAGCAGACTGCACAGAAAATGTAAAATAAACATTTTGGGGAGCCTATTCCAATGTCCTTGATTCAGAACAGCTTTCAAGCAGTTAGGGTCATTGCTTTCAAAACCGCACGACCGCCTATAATCAAGGCCACATGTTGACCGGGGGCAGAGTCTGGTCACCAAAATCAGCAGTGTTAACAACCCAAAGCATTAGCACTGACACTTTTTCGATCAGCTCACTCTAATTGTGTTTGTCCGCTTTCAGAAGAATGTTCTCAGATGATTTTTCACAGCAATGAGCGGAGAATTGCCCCAATTCATTCCTGTGGCCAGCTCCCCGAGGACACAAATTACCTGACCACATCCGCACAGGCTGCCTGTTCGCAATCTGACTATGACTGTGGCCAATGATAGATAATACAAATTGCACCGTATAACTTCTGTCTGCTGAAAAAAAAAAAAAAGCATTTCCAATAGGACGACTCGAAGAGGAACTATAAATACACAAAGGCTTCACTAGATGACAGCAAAGCAATAATCAATTGCACAACTGGAGTCCAAACATGATGAAACCACCAAGGAGGCTAAATCTTTATTAAAGGAGCATTAAAAGCGTTTCTCATCTTCTAGCAACATTGATAGCGTCTTTAGTTTAAAATTGAAACATTTTCTGTACTTAGAGATCTATAAAACCAAAAATGATTTAACATTAACAACTATTCATAAGGGTGCTCCTTTGTATTTCTAAAATCGTATTTCTTTAATAAAAAGATTTTGTACTTTCCTGGATACGGCCTTATTATTTCCAGGACATTCAAATGACTGCGCATCCCATCATCCTTTGTAGAAAAGAGTCAGTCTATGAAGTGAAAATGCCATCCCCATGCATCGGTTCATATGTTTACCTGAGGATAATTTCCTATCTCCAAGAGACCATTTACATTTTTCACATCCACATCTTGTTTGAATGAAGAGAGCAAAATGTAAAATGCGAGAATCAGTTGCGCTGATAGGAGCAAGATGAACTTTGTAACTCAGAGATGTTTATGTGAGCCTCTGGTGCTCTGTTCATTAGTACCCAAATCTGCTTGGGTAACAACATGGGGGTTTATTATACTCTCTGTATACTGTAATTTCTGTGTCGCTTATCCTCAGGTCTAAGAGCTTGTCCCTAAAGGAACATTTCCAACTCCCTAAACGCTCTTAGTCTTCTAAAGTATGACTTCCTTTCACTGGTAATTTTACTGCCTTATCTTTGGCTGCTCGTATAAAATGAAATCACTCAACATACTTTCATAAACAAACCCAGATACCCTTACATTAGTGCGATTTTTTTTTTTTTTTTTTTTTTAACAGAGATTTTATCAAATGATGCAGACGATCTGTCTTCAGCATCACCTCCATCTCACCACAGTTCTGCTTTTTGACTGAGTGATTTGTCATTTTTGCCACATGCTGCATGAACCAATTGCTTTCTGGCCCTGAGCCGCAACATGAGGGTAAGAATTTAAACATCCAGACAGCAGCCTCCATCGATGCCTTTAATGGATATAACTAATAATTTATAGCGAGCAGAAGCAAGCATGGATGCACAGGCTGTGAAAAAATGATGTACATATTTAGTTATTAATTATGGATGTTCCAGAAAATGTAAGCCACATATTTTCCAACAAAAAAATGATGGTGAACTGAGGCGAGGGACTTTGTAGCATCAGCATCCTTTTAACGCAAATGCAAGATATGATATCACATAAAGTGCATATATATATATATATATACACACATTATCAATTTATGTGCCATATGTTTGTGTTGTTATTGTGGGGATGAAACTTGTAGTTGCCCCCCCACAAGGTCCCTTTTGTACATTGCTTGGTTTGCATTTTACTCCCAATTGACCTCCTATAGCGTTTGTCTGGTCCTTAATGTTTAATTCAGGAATGAACAGAGTGACCTGCCCTCAGCCAAACCTGCACCACCGCTTTACTTTTGTGCTGAATTTCTATTCATCCATCTGGTTGAGTCAATGGAGCCTCAAGTCCAACTGGAAGCAAGTATCTAATATATGAGCATCTTAAGTTTCCGTGTATATGCATACATATGTATATGCTCTTTGGGGTGCAACACATGCCTAACCATATCAGTGAACATATGGCATCTGTAGGATAATGATGGAAGAAGCTCGTTGAAGTTAACACGACAAGAAAATTGCAAATGGCGAGATTCCACTGAGTGAAGAATTCATTGTAACAAAGAGTTGTTTCATCTCATCAGACCGCACTCAGCTCTCTCACATCTTGCCTAATGGTCTTCACAGTGTTTTTATATTTTCATTTTCTGTTTTATTGATTTATTTATTGTAGAAGTCACTAGGCTAGAAATGGCCTGATATGATCAAAAAAAAAGAAGAAGAAGAAGAAGAAGAAGGAGAAGAAGGCGAAGGGAAGCCCTGGCTCTTCCACTATTAATCTTAGTGGCAGGGGAGGTTTTTTTTTTTTCTGACTGCCTCAGTCCTGGCTCTGGTGCAATCAAAGGGTCAGGCCCTGTCCACAGCCAGAAACGTTCCATTTAATGAGGATGTTGTGTTCCCACAGTCACACTAACACTGCACTCATTACAGCGCTTTATTTTCCATTTTCTTTGATACTAAGAACCCTCATTGTTAAACAGCTAAATTCACATACCTGGAGATTTCTCACATGGTGTTACAGTGGGTGTCTCAAAAAAGCTGTTAAGTTTGCACGGCATGCACGATTACAAAAGAAAAAAACTCAATCTAGAATATCAAACCTCCTGTGGATAATCTGTCCACTTTATAACAAAGCCAATAGATCACTGTTTCTTGGTAAGAACATTGACAACATACAGCTGAATGGATGCCATTGTTGTGACTCCTCGTACATAAGTTTGCCCTTCACCAGAGCAAATTGGCCTTCCCGCTAATTGCAACAATTTCATTTAGTTTTTTTTTTTTTTTTATTAAATTAAAGCCTGAAAGTAAATTTAAATTCAAATTCAAATTTAAATTGCAGTTGAACTCTCCCGCCTGACTCCTTCTATTGACTGGACTATACACACCTTTTATTCTGACGTGTGTTTTATTTCAGGTCTCAGGTTACTGGGCTGCACTGCTTCGTTGCTAACGCTGATCTAACTCTTGCCAATACTGCTGCTGCTCACAATCCTTTTCTTGAGAAAACTTGCTTGCTAAGAGTTCAATCATGTTGCTTCAGGTTTGCTTTGTGGTGGAAATAACTGAGCTTTGTGGAGAAAATGATGGCGTTTGCAGCTTGTCTCTGTGTAGAGCTCCTCAACTCCAGATTGTTCTTTGGTTGCACTTCACTCCCGGGGACGCCTGCCTCTCAAAGGTGTGGCAATTTCAGATTACATTCATATCATCTTAGATTTCAGGGATCACTGCTTCACATTGGGAAGCACACTTCACTTAAACAAACTATTTCCTGCATGTGCTGACATGCATGCATCATTGTCCTGGCAAGGCTACAGTGTGTGTACGGTTGTGGACCTGCAAGGCTGCCAACAATGCCGCCCGTGCTATGTGTTGTAGAACTGCTCCAAATAAGGCGGCCTTCTATAGTTAACATCCTTCATAACCAACATGCACATGTTTGGGAATGACAGTGGCCACAGCACAGGTAAGAATACTTTTCCTGAGATTCAGAAAGGTGTGAACTACCTTTCTGAATCTCAGGAAAAGTATCTTCTCTCTAGGGACTCTCCATCCAGTCCGCCAACCATCCATCCATTTCATATGGCTGCTTATCCTGTTTAGGGTCCCAGTGGGACTGGATCCTGCCCCAGCATGCATTGCCCAAGAGTGGTGAATACCCTAAACAGTTCTATCAAGGGTCTAAATATATATGAGCGAGAACACAAACAACAGCTGTGGACATCCGTCATGCATACAGTGATCTTGCAAATATGGAAAACATTAATTTTAGATTATTGTGTGCCACCTACCAGGTGCAAAGCACAAGGTTCACAGTTTTTCACACGCTTTATTTGTGATTCCTTTACTGTGGTGTTTTCATTTAATTATTTCCTCATGGAATTGGCAAATATTTCTGCAGATGCACTCAGTGATAGTAGCAGCTCTTTATTGTGCATTGACCTTGCTATGCTAGTTTAAGACTTCAGCTTTAATGCATCCAAAACAAGTTCTTGTTTGGACTGAGTAAGAAAAGATAGCTTAAGAAGTGACCTTCCATCGCTGAAATGTTGGAATTTTTCTTATTCAATGTTTAAACACAAGAAAACAAGCTAAAAGGACTTCCTCCAACTTGTACATTTTCATCCTGAAACAATCTCCCATTTCTGTGAAAAGAGGGAAATGCTGCTCGACTAGTTGAGCTACAGGTTTATTGTATACTGATCAGGACATAGAAAAGTAACAACGGCCATCACTGCCTTCCCCGGGAATGCAAGCAGCTGAAGACAAAATGGTAGTAAATGTACATACCAGATTCCCCAGTGGTCAGATAAACAACTATTTTTAGATTTATATGAAGTGCTTTTCTTGTTCATTTTTCCTGACATAATGCACCATATGCCCACAAGATCCTGATGGATCTCAGTAATGTTGCATATCATTGTGGACAGGATGTAGGAGGAGATATTGGGCTAACGAGTGTAATTATAAAAGTAATGGCCTTACTATTATACAGTGTTATTAAAGGTTCAGTGTTCAATTAATTCTGACCTCTACCACTCTCCTTCTTTCTAATTCCCTGTCCCTGCATCACCTCCTTCTAGTGCTGTCTGTGGAGATTTTTCACACACATACATGTTTTAGTAATGAAACTGTGCATGCATACGTGTAGGTGGTTGGTGGGTGGATATGTTATCATTCCCAAGTTGTACCCCCGGTGACCTGTCTTACTAATATGGCCATTAAGGAGAGTTATTGTGAACACATGGCAGTGTAATGATTCGTGTGGAATGCAAATGTGTAAAAAATTTAACCGAACAGCATCTCAAGTTTATTAACATAATAAGAGGAGGAAATTGTTTCTTGCACACACACACACACACACACACACACACACACACACATACACACACACACTTACATGCACATCCCGCGCACACACAAAATGCAAAAAGCAGGATGGAGAAACTGATAATCAATAAAATGGTGAGCCGGAAAGAGATCCAAATTAAATTATAGATCATTTAGAGCTCAACGATAATTCAGATTACAGAGAATAAAATGACAAACCTCAAATGCAGAGTTGGGAAACCATTCATGTCGATGAGCATTCAGTCATCCATCGACCAACTGTGCTTCTCTGTGGACTGTGGGAGGAAGTCAAGTCTGATAGTCTGTTCAGTTCAGTTAAAAAGTTGTGTGTCACTTCCTGCTTTTGAATTGTTAAAAAATGTTTTGGTGGATGGAAAAGCGATGAGTGTAACTGCTGTAAACCGCCCGTCCGGTAGGCGGCGGTAAGAAGAAGACGAAGGCCATGCCACGGTAATTTGCATGTTTTTCGGCGGTAATGGTGTCCAGATTACGGCAGGGAGCGGAGCACGACGTGAAAGTAGCGAGCAGCTGCAGGTTCAAGAGTTTGGGAAAAGCAGATGTCCGCTGATAACTCGGAAATTTGTGAAAGAAAAAAATAACTCACCGTATATATGAGAACAAAGTCGGATTGTCGTGAGGAAAAGCCTAACTTTACAAGTGTTACAAGTTACAAGTGTAACGAGGAGTTATTTAGGAGATTGGCTGCTGTAAAATGAAGGTGCGTGTTAAGTTGGACTTTAGTAAAAAAAAAAAAAAAAATCTAATTTCACGTAAGACACCGCGGACGGTGGCCGAGGAGTTTGTTTACTTCTGTCTCATGTTAAAAAAAAAAAAAAAAGAGTCCTCAAGTAATACCACGACTTTATTCTCATGCGATTGACTTGACTTCTTTTCCCCTTTTCTTTTCTTTATTTCTTTCTTTCTTTTTGTTAGGTTTATTTCTTACCCCCTGGTTGGGACACACACAGTTCTTCAAAAGGTTCTTCCTGGATCCTGCGGTTGGAAAATGGCTCCTGATGTTTTCCCCCCTCCCAGCTGGGCCTGCTGGTCTTCACTCCGGCCTCAATGCTCCAGCATTATTTGTCTTTTGCTTGGTAAGTGTAGCCCGTTGATCCTGATGTTGTTGCCTGATTGTTTGACCTCCTGTGTATTGAACCTCTTGGCCTGAAGTGAATGGAAACCGATCTTCTTGACCAGTCCAATCTGTGTGTGAGTCTGAGGGTTCAAACTCAGAATCTGTTGTTGGCGTAAGGACACAGTGGTATCCGCTGCACCGCTGCGGCTTCATGAAACATGCGCTGAGGCTGTTATCTCAGTAAAATATGAGCTCTTTTTCTTTGTCCAAACAATGTCTATGAAACTAGCCAAAAATCATTTTTAGTGAGATAAATAAATTACAGTGGGCAGCCGCAAAGGCATAAGACATAAAAACACAAGGGTGAAGCTCTTGCTCCATGTGAAATCACATTATATTTGCAATTTCCATTAACTTACTTTATTAAAACAATGGGAGTTTGGTTGCTTGCACAGCAAACTGATAACACTGCTTGTTCCTTTTTGGTGTTTCTGACAAAGAGCTGTGTCAGAGCGGCTTGTTGCCAGCAGCGTTCTGGGACGTGTCGAGTATCAATCTGCTCTTGCTGATATCTGAGTGACCACAGATGTCACCAAACCTTGACCGAGGTCGACATCAACTCCTCACTCTCTAGTTTTTTTTTTTTTTTTTGTAGCTTTTGACCACTTGACATCTTTTACAGCTTAACACCCAGAAAGCATAAAAGTCCCAGTTTATACACACACACACACACACACACACCTCAGGGATTCATGGACGAAGCCAGGGCTGTAATGTGAGTGAATGTTGGACTTGGATTTGACAGGTAGACAGAAAAAAGACACCAGTGGGATGCCTGTACCACTCTGTGGCGGGAGGAGGTATAAGCAGCCAATTTTCTGAATACCTTACCCCTAAGCACTTGATAAGCTGATGGTATATCAGAGCTCTGTTGCTGTGAATTTGTTTTGGAGTCTTCTAGCTAGCAGTAAACACTTAGTGCAGGTTTAAGAGACATTCATTAGTATATGACAGCGCATGACAGGCTGTCCCGAGGGACATCTTATATGTACGCTTAAATTTCATGTTTAATTCATCATTAGACTGGAGGCATTTTGCAACAGCGCTGCCGTCAACAGAATGCAGCAACTATAAACAGATAAAATTGGGAAACAAAGTTGATCGTGTTATGTTCCTGAGAGTGCTGCCCACATCAAAAAGGAGAAAAATGATAACACACCAAATTTTGGCTTTTATAAAATGCACAAAAACTTCATGTGTCAGAACATTTATGATTTATGAAGCCTTCACTGTATTGGTCCAGTATAGTTCATGACAGCTGACAAAGCCATTAATCATGTGATGTGTATCTTGCACTTCCCATGGGGCTGATCTACTGTCATTGATCATTTTTATGTCACCAGCGTCGGCCCCGAGACACAGCCTGGAGATATTAAACTTTAAATAAAGATGATGGGGACAATTCCTATTGCAGCTTAGTGGCACTGACTATTTTGACTTGTGGCTGACTTATCCTGTAACTCTACAGGCCCTCAGAAACTGAGTCACCTCACCTGTGAGTTTACTCCATGAGCGGTCACTCTGTCAGTAGAGATAATCTAATCTAGGATTAACCTGGATGTTCACTGATGTAGTAAATATAAAAAAAAAAAACATCAGTTTATGCTTTCATCGTAATTAAAGTTGGAGGCTTGGATTTCAGGCAGATTACATGGCAGTGACTCTTTGGAATGCATCATATTTGTCACGCCCTTATCCTCAGGTAACTTATGTAAGTGACTCAGCAGCACTGAGGAAAGGTATTTATGGTTAAAAAAAAAAAAAAAAAAAAAAATCAGCAATAGGAATTCCTGAATGTTGTGTTTAGCTTTGTGTGTATGTGGAAAAGACTAACAATGTCATGCTTTGAAAGCTGCTCTGCGGAGCTTCTTGTCAAAACCAAATATCAGTTCCTTTTACTTGCTACAGATGGACGCTCTGCATCTTATGCATACACCAACCTGCCAATTATAGTCATCTTTTTCAGCAAAGCTTCAAGAGAATTAATCAACTAATTTCATTAAAACTGCGACAGATAAAAATCCCTGTGCACACATGCCAGGCCCAATGCACATTAATGGCTAACAGCTCATGCAGCCTCAAAAAAAAAAAAAAGGGGCTTCACCAAGACTGACAAAAAAAAACTGTATGAAACGTGCAACCCACATTTTCATGCAGCATAGTGCTATAGTACTTTATAATTCAGTGGTTTCTTCAAGTCCTTGCTGCTGTGATCCTGTTTTCAACCTGCATGCTCCAAATTTTCCAATTTTACAGTTTTTTATATCAGCAGGTGTACATCCATGCATGCACCTGTTGGCCCCACAATCCCGGTGTGCATCTGTTTCATTTCGGTCTCTTAGCTTAAGGTAATAGTACATGTATGTGAAATGCTGTGATGGAGCAAGGGCTCGAATTAAGTCATCCTTAGTGTCATTGCACTGCTTTACGGGCTATTTCGTGCACAAACTGCTAATGTTGGCCCTCCCTCCTTCTCAACAAAGCCTGACAGTGATTGAACTGAACATTTTGAGAACTCGAACTGTTGCCACGGACTGTTGCAGAATGCCTCGCCGCCCTGTTAAAGTTCAAAGAATATCAATAACTCGTAGAAACATGGTAATCAAGTTTCACACTCCACACAAAATAGACTGCAACCAATTTTCAGAGGAGATTGTGAGTAAAGCCTGCAGCGCTCAATGGCAATAGTGTTTTAATCACTCTGTCACAGACTTGAGGCCAGCTCTAAGAGCACAGTGAGGCATGATGAATGATGGCTTACGTTCAGCACAACAAGTGTAGTCTGCAGGATTGCTATGATGCTGCGATGGAAAAAGCTGATTAGTGGCATCTGGGGGGATGATTAATTGATGCAAACACATTCCAATTTAACGGCTCTTTGATCAATTATTAATGAACAGATCCCCCCTCTCCCACTTCACTCCCTCCTTTTATTATGTACAACTTCAATTAACAGGCACTCTGCTTTGACCTATCACTGCCCTCTCCTGAAAGTCTCAAACATAGGAGCTCTGCGAGCAAGTATGTCTTAGTGAGGGGGAAATAAGAACAGCCTGCACGGTCATATGTTAGAGAATAATAATCCCCTTTCACATTAAGCGGGCTAAAAACTGAACGTGAATGACTAGAAATTGAGACTTAGGAACCTATACGTGCTGAATGAGAGGAGCAGTCTTTGAGTGCTAGTGAATTCCAACCCTATCATCTTTCTATGAGGTTAACAATTTCTCCTCTCATATTAATGAAATGTTACAAAAGAGCTTGATTTGCCATTTACAGACACTTATTCCTCACATTCCTGCGGAAGCTGTAAATTGGAGCACACATTTCTCTGAGGACCTGTAGTTGAGAGTGCTCACGAATGTGCTGCTGTTCCCCTCAAGCCATGACTGCCTCTAGTCTTGTAATCTCACATGTCTTGTGGACTGATGGTCGAAAAAAAAAAAGAGCCAATCAAAAAAAAAAAAAAAAAAAAAAAAATCCCACGTTGAAGTATGTCCCTGGGGCTTCACTGTTAAAATGCTTCCAGTAACGTTTTTATGTTTTTTTTCCCCCCACTCGTCTGTTACATTTTGCACTCATCTGAAACTGGGAGAAACCTGACGCCATTTTATGACTATGTTTGCACTTGATCGATGAGGTCAAACTACATTAGAAGATGGACTATTTAAGAAGACTGAGTGAATTTAGATTATGAAGTGGCCGGGATTATTACAGTTAGTCAATTGTTTGTGCATCACAAATGAATTGTGATGGAATTTATGACAAAGGCACTTCCAAAGGTAATCAAATTCTTTTGATTTAAAGTTTCCTCAGTGTCATCTTGTGTGCTCTCTGAGAATCATGTTGCTAAAGAATCTGGCTCTGGCTCTTGTCTGCTTTAAAAATCATTTTGGTAAAAGGGCAAATGATGCTTTCCATATCATTTTATTGGAGTCATCTCTCCTTTTACTGGTATGTTTACTCTGAAGGAAATACTCTCTACCCCCCCTCACTCTCCCCACTATAAATAATTCATTAAGCAGCCAGGGATAACAAGGATATAAAGAAATATATGTATTGCTAGTGATCTGGGCTGGAAGCCAAAGGATTTATCAGGCACAATTATGGGGAAAGGGGAGAATAATTCCTCCCATGTTCTCTTTGGCCCCACTCATCCCGTTGGCTCTGTTCTCGGCTCCTCTAGCCAGTGTGGATGGGTGCATTAAGACGCACAGGTGGAGTGATAGGGGTTGAAAGTGACCCTCTGCTCTCAACACTGGCGCAGAGCTGCAGAGCATCAGGCTAAGCCACTTTGACTCTCCCAGCTCTCTTAATTGCTCAGTGAACCTGGCTGCAGCATTGAGCTGCCCGACTTACTGGTCTCCCGAGAGTGTATTAGGAGTGCTCTGTCCAACTAATCGCCTCCTTTGTCCCCCATCATCCACAAACAGTTTGTCCACATGCAGTGACAGGCCAGTCACGAAAAACAGTAGAACCATCGCCTGTTTCTCCTGCTTCCCAGGTTCTTTATAGTTGCTTATTTCCTCAATATACTGTCACATGCAGATACAGCAGATGATGAAAAGCAAAAGCATTTTCTCTTTTCTAAGAAAACGAAAAATATTTGCATCTTTTGCAATTAAACGTCCAAATGAGTCCAACATTTTAACAAGCTGCTGGTTTTTTGCATTTATATGACTTTCTTTCCTCTCCATAAAAGCCGCTATCAACATTCAAGGACACAAGCTAATTTGATTTAAAAGGGCTCATGTTGGTCAAAATGCTGCTGTAAAATATAAAGAGGTTTCCAAATAAAAGGCACAATACAAATTATTTTTTGTGGCAAACTTACATGGGCCTTGGAATAGAGGTACACAACAGTGGATGCTGTGGGGCATTATTTTAAAGCAGAGAATGTGAAAAATTAGAAAGAACTGTAACAACTTCATGTGGCCAGAGCCAAAATCATTATCAGAAACATTTAAAAGCTGCCCTTGATCCAGATGAAAACATGTAATGTTAGAAGTGTGCTTTCACTGTATGGTAGGAAACCATCTTTCGTTTACAAAGGGCTCTATCATTAAATTGTCTGCGGGTATGCCTGAAAATATCAGTGTTCACTCTTTAATGGGCGATACCATTCAGAACGAAGTTGCATTCATATAAATTATTTCACTTAAGTCTAACAAAAAGTTCCTTTGCTGGATCTAAAACCAAAGAAGGCCGGGCAGCTTTTTCAAGGTTATGATAAAACAACATCTTACATTATTCATTCATTCATTTTTTCATATGCATACAGAATATAGTTATCCCACATTATCTATAAAGTCAATGTCAAGAAACCCTTTCATGGCGTGACCCCTGATTGTGTTTATGATGCGTGTTGTACAGTTGACTTGTACCCTTGGTTAAATGTGTTGTGATAAACTTTTTCATGTTCTAATATTCAAAAGAACTATTAAATACTACTGTGATTGTATGCTGTTGTTTTGGATGGATGGTTAAATGCTTCCTTAAGTAACAGATATGGATTTATATGAATAGAATCCTGACTCTGCCGTTGCCTGGTCAAAGCTACCCAACTATGGTTATCTAGAAGAATGGAGACAGTTGGGTGCACTGTTTGTATGATAGGCTTTCTGCTTGTATAGAATTTGGATGGCAGTGCCTTTTTTTTCTTCAGCTGCTATTCTTTTCTAAAAAAAGATTAATTAATATTGTTCATGGCTTACATGATTTGGAATTTCAATCACTGGGACCTTGTATTGGGTCTATGCATTATCAATCTCCTTCTGCATGAGTTATTAATAGACTTGTGAAGGCTTAGTTTTCAAATTTATGAATCACCTCGAAAAATTCATTTCAAAGACAAAAAGAAAGTCTCATGCAGCTTAAAGAAAATTTAACCATTTAAAGTAAGGTTGTGATTTTGGCAGTAAATGAAGCCCAGCCATTTCGTCTTGTATAATATCCTTGTGTTGATTATAGGCAGCGCAGGAGATGATTTCAGCATGTGAAGTTGTTTACCTTGTTCTACTGTATATAGTGCCAGGGTGTAAGGAAAGGCTTAGGAGCTTCAAATCATACCAGTAAAAGAACGAGGTTGCATAAAAATGAATAATTCCAATGATGTGGATTAAGCCTGGCATAAAGAAAACTTTACTGTTGGAGAGCAAGAGACCAGCAGATGAATGAAGTCTGTTTGAAAATATAACTCCAGTCTTCTGGTAGAACTGTGCTATGACCTGCTGCTAACTGATCCACAAAGAGATGATGTATAGATGGATAGATGATATGCATGGATGGTGGGAAGATAATAGAGCAGATACAGGAGTCAGGATGAAAGCTGTTCTTTGCAAATGACTAACTGTGATTTTATTCAAGAACATCTGCCCTTTTGCATGAGCTATGAAACAGTATTTGGGACATGACCTTTAAAAACAATGGAATATTTACCCAAAGGAAGGTGCTGGCATATTATCAGTGGAGAAGCTATGAAAATATCTCCATGCAGTATGAGATTAGCTGATGGCATTACAAGGAGGATAATGATCCTCTCAATAACCTTTAAAATGGTTAAATCTGATAATTATAATGCAAAGTCCCATATGAAATTACCCTTTATGCATCTTGCTTCAACTTAATTTCACCCATCTCCCCTCTCTGGATGTATATATGCACATAATCTAATCCTCGATGTTTATTTGGATTCAAAATGACCCCTCCCCCGCTCAGCCAAACACCCACTACATATACATACATTAACTCAAAAGAGAAATGTGCAGAAAATTTTATTGTAATTGAACATGATGTCAGTGAAGGACAATGTCATGAACGAGGAAATTGGACGTAATTACTGGCAGCTTTTTTTTTTTTTGTACAATACGTGGTTGTCTCCTTTCATTTGTGTATTTGTTGGGTTAAGCGCACTGTTGATAATGTCTGGCAATGCAAAGTGCTCCTTGAATGTGCTTTTTGAATTAGGTTGTGCTTTAGTATCAACAGAGCTAATGAAAACTCTTTCCTGCACATTGTCACACATCAGAAATGCGTTGCGCTCCCGTTCCTGTGTGGCTTTCTGTACGTCTCTTTGTATTTCTTTCTTTCGTCTCCTTTCCCCCATTCCCTACTCGTCTGCTCTCCTCCGCCCACCCCATCGTTCCCTCCTCCTCCTTTCGGTCTCTCTCCCTCTGCTGGCATCAAAGAGGTGCATAACCTGAAATGAATGCATGTGTTAATCACCATCTTGGAAGAATTAAATGATCTTCAGCCACTCTGACAATTCATGTGCAAAAGAGAGCTCTCAGTATTCATAAGCAGTGTGCTGAGCATTTACATGGATAACAGTGTCAAAACATTAAGTGGGAGGTTCAGAGAAAATGGCTCTTGCGGAAGATCAAAAACCTTTCAGTGTTCTGTGTGAACTGGTTTCCTCCTATGTCTCTGCTGCAGTCTAGCAATACGTTTTGTAAGCGAGACATGCTCACAAAAGGCCCAGCTTGGATGAGATATTTTTTTTTTTTTTTTTAATTGATCATCTTTTAATTCTGCTTCTCTTCATCCAATTCCTTTCAACGAGTCATTCACAAAAAAATACTGACAAATAATTAAAATGATGAGCAACAAACAACAAACACAAAGGGTTTTAGATGGACTGAATGAGCCTCTACACTGTCTTTAAGGCTAAAAGAATGAAAATGCATGCATCAGCTAAGAAAAAGAAATTGATAAAAAAAAAAAAAAATACTTTCAGTCACCAATTGTATGGTCTCCTGATGGCTGTGGAAACATAGAGGCGAATAAAACACAAAAAATAACAACATTTAGAGACCACCTAACCTTTATTTAAACTCTCTCTAGCTATTTTTTTATCTTAACTGTCACCACTGTCCACAATGTGCCCCGGACAAAGAACTGACACTGACTGAAACAGCATCCTGTTGTATCCAAAAACGTCCCCATGAGAGGGGTGACAGTGACATAATACGTTACCAATGGGTTAAAAGATGCTGTGAAGCACGATATGTAGGTGATATGTTTTGGGTTCATCACTAGGACAGGCCCCTTTTATGAATGTGTCCTATTTAGTTGTGAAGGATTGGGTAGTGGAAAAGCTTGTGTCGCATTCGGATACAGACACCATTTGTCATATTTTCATCTCCAGGACTAATGTGGTGCTGACGCAGTCCCAGTCTGCACAGTCACTTCTACCGACCAGTGTAGAGCAACCAAGCAACAAACTCGATTAAAGTGGAACATCCAACTGAAAGTCCAAGTGCGCTCAGAAGAAAATTTTTGCATATGCTGAAATCGCTAAAATGGAGAACACTCAGTGACTGAGCATTTTGCTCTTTTGAGAGAGACAGGGATGAAACAGGCTGATCATTTGAGTCACCTTCTTTTTTGTGATCTTAGGAGGACACTTGTACTGCAGGGCTCAACCTGTCATCACAGTTATAATGCAAAACAATGACTCAGATAACAAGTATCAAATAGGGCTTCTTTTGCTGCTGGCTTTACATTGGCAGAAAAGCACTTATCATTTAGAAGGAGCACCAGCAGGTAAATGAGAAGGATGTATGTCTCTGATTTATTTTAATGGAGCCGTGGAAGAAGTAGATTTGACTGTGCAACAGTGAAAGTGGCTGTGCTGTATGCTTTCAAGTTGTCAGAAGTACCGGGAACTCAGAAGACCCCAAAATAATGTCTGAGGAATAGACAACCTCATGGCGATTCACGATACATTAAGCCTCCAAAGAGCTGAAGTGGTTTCATTTAGTCAAGGCAATGGCTTTTGTTTTTGATCATTGTGTTCAAGCAGCGACAGCAGCAAGAGAACTTCAGCAAGAGCTTCCAAAGAAATCACCAAAACTCTTTAGAAGCACGGAAGAAGAAGAAGAGTTGGGAAAGAAAACAGTTCAGGAAATTTGCTGGCAGATGCAAACTTGGCAACAGAGGTTGTGGGATTGACTTCTGGCATAAAAAAAAAAGGTATGAAGTATGAGTGGCTGTAAAGCACACTGGAAGGGAAAAGTGAAACTTCAAGGGCAGAGATAATGAATGTGGTGGATGTTGAAAACTACAGCACTCCTGTTAATTAGTGTGGAAGTAATTTAAGAATAAGACGCAGAGAAAGAGCAATGCCATGCCCAACAAAAGATGTTAAATAGCTGTACCAGTTATCATTTAAAGTTCATTTACCCTTTACTTTTAGAAAGAGGAAGTGAAGTTCCTAATTGATTTTTGTCTTAAAAATACCATACTTGATATTCTTCCTTTCATTACAGTAATGGCCATTTAATCTATCGCTGTTCTGAAGCTAATCTGTATGCATTCCTCTCTTTGTCAGTCTTCTTAGCAAACTCCAAAGAAAGTGGAGGAATAATCCTGATATGACACCATTTGACCACCACTGACTCGATATAGCTGCAGTAGAATCCTCCTCATCTTCCTACTGTATGTCAGAATTTACTGAACTTACTGAACTTGTTTACTCAAAAAAACATTTCTACATATGGTTCTTCCATCATAATTGCATCATCAGTGCACGAAGGCTCAAGACAGCTCTGCAGTAAAGCAAAACAACAACAACAGCAAAAGAGCAGATCAGCTTTGAAGCGTGCAGACATTTTTTTAATGTCACACCAGCAGCAAAGGGTCTATCATTCAAAATCCGGCCGTGAAAAGGCTTCCTTAAAAGCACCAATTACACTCAGCACCTTTCTGTTGTGATGCCATCTGAGGAAACAATTATTAGATGAGAGAAAATACTTTTCCATCAAACTAAAGAACAGGTAACAAATTATTATTTCTCTCCTTCTCCAGGAGTTCTGGCATTGCTCCTACATAATTAAAGTTCATTTAATTTATTATTTTTACCGCAATCTGCTCTACTTTTATTTACATCATAGGAATGTACAGAGAATTAATTTAATCTGAAAGCTCCCTTTTCGTATTTTTCCATTAAATATATTGTTCTTTAAGGAGCTGTTCAGTTTTGTTGTTACTACTCAGCCAATATCAGCGTTAGCAGTTGTTTACATACCAACCCTTCAGAACTTCAGTTGTTGCTCTGTTTACCGTACTCAAGGTTATGTCTCACTGAGCTACACTGCTACTTCTTTGAGGCATCTATTGATGAATAAAGGAATGAAGTTTGATGGGAAACCTGCTACATTTCATGATATATGGCAATAGCAACATTTACACAAGGCTCCTTTAATGTTTTCAGGCTTCTCAGCTGTTTCATCCATTTCTTTCCTATAAAAATGAGGCTCAAATGAACTGCTGGTATAACTTCCATCTATTGAGATAACAGGCTTTTTATAGTGGTGCTACACTGCAGTTGCAAGCAGAGATGGTTTTCAAAGTGTGCTTTGGTGGATGTATTCAAGGCCTCTTCAACACTCAGGAACAGGTTGTTGTCAATAGGAAAGCGTTGCACGGATGAGATATATTGTCAGAAAACACAATTTGAAAAGGAAACCAAACAAACTGTTCGGAAAAGGATTATGCGAATGTGGTGACATGTATTGAAGGATTTAGTTCAGCAGCTGACTTCGATATCTTAAATATATGGATGTCCTTGTGCAGCTTAACAAGAAAGTATGGGCATGGTATGGATTCTTTAGTAAAGAAAGTTGCGTTTTTATTAAGTAAATATAAAATCTCTGTAATAAAAGCCACAATTGTTAAATTAATTTTTCACATACTTCATCATCATCATCATCATCCCATTTTCTATATGTACAGTTTGTACTATACTGCAAGATACTGTAAGTGTTAATGTGCAATACTTACTTCTTTTCCTGATGTTTTCCCGATGATATAAACATTACTGTGATTTAAGTTTTAGTTTTTAGTATTTATCCTAATCTCAGAAGTTTGGTGTATCCACCAAAGTTCCATGACATTAAAATGAATAATGGGCTGTTGAAGCTGATGCAGCGTCAGGTTCCTGAGACAGTGTGTCTGTTTATTTCCCAGAGTGCGGTTTGTAAAGGAAATTGGTTTATACTTATGAGCCATTGATCCACTGAGAACAGTACAGTTTGTCATTCAGTAAGGTCTCTTGGATGGAGAGATAGCGGAAGAGTCCGGGGACAGATAGATCCAGATAAGTTACTTCCGCCATTGCTATCAGCGTAGTCAGGAGGACATTCTGTTAGGGAGGATATGATGGATCACTGCTAAAAAGATTTACTGGCAATGCTAAGTACATTGGTTTGGACGCTCAAAGGTCAAGGTCTTACACATAGACAATAAATAACGATGGAGTCTGCGTGACATTATCTAGAAGTTTCCCAGGAGCGGTCTTTGAAGCTCAGACTGGGCTTCCCAACATCACCTTAATGTGACTCATAACGAGTCTCAATAAATGTGGTTAATAATGTAAAGATTGCTGATCTGTTCAGTTGTCATGGAGGAGTACCAGGCTGTTATGTGGGTTTATTTCTACAGCAAACTCAAGTGGCCATTTGACAAACTGCAGTGTTCATGTTGGCTTCATTTCATAAACTTTAGAGGTTTTAGCTTTGTCTTAAACTTTTTTGGGGAAACAATTTTTGCAGCTTCTATTTGTCTGGATTAAGAATAATGAAAAAAAACCCAAACAAAACGGTTGTATTTATTTCCACATCCATGGAGTAGACTTTGAATCAGAAGTTAGGAATCTCCTTTACATTTGCAAAATGCCTCTGATCTAAATGCTATGAAAAGCTTTTGAACCCCACTATTATGTAGATGAACCAATTTAAAAGTCCATTCTTCTCCCTTTGTGCACTCGCTGAACTAATTAATTTCCTGCACAAATAAAGAATGTTTCAGCGATAAATACTGAAAGGTATGTTCTAACAACTACTTTTAAAAAACAAAGAAACATTGCTTTCATTGGTTTTATTGTATAGTAGACAATAAATATTTTGTTGAAATCATGGCTGTTTGCAACTTACTAAGCTTACAGGTAGACAGCTTACAGACAGTGTAGAAGTATACAATGCTGCAGGGCCGATGATTTAACGACCTTTTGATTCATTTTTTCCGCTGCAAAAAACCTCAAAGCTGCTGTAACTGATAGAATTCAAACTCACCACAGCTGCTGTTCTTGAAGCAAAGCTGCATTTCAAGCCTCCAAGGGAGTGAATTTTTTATACAGTTTGAAATCCTGATAGATTTCGGCTGGATCATCAGATAAAAGGCAAAAAAAAGAGTCTACGCAAATTTCAACACCTCGCGGAGCCACAAAATCTTGACCACGACTGTGATTAAAACATGGCATGCGTGTTTATTCATGCTTATACAGGTGGAAAATAGGAAATTGCATCCTGCTCAGCTTGCATTTTGTCCCAAAGGATAAAGCTATATATCTGCAGATATATTAGATTTTTGTGCCTTGAGACTGATGAATCCACTCACTAAATGCCTTATTTGCAGAGAGGCGGTGCAGTCATTTGAAGGGGAAGATTGCTGAACTCATGGTGCCCATGTTCTACTATCTGTGTTCACAATATGTCATTACATACTTGAGCTTCAGAAGAGCAATTCATGCTAATGGAAGTAATTACACAGAAATTATCACCTGTCTGTGAGAAATATTACAAATGAACAGGCATGTGCCCAAAATAGGTTTGCTTCATACGATCAATATGTCGATCTGTGTTTAACATACTTAAGCAGTGTGCTCCCAGTGTCAGTATTCTCAACTTCAGAGTTGAGGGGAATAGAGAAGACTGGCATTTCCATAATCTTCCATGAATGCTGACTTTGACCACGTGTTACTTAACACCCAGCGCAGCTCAGCACTTGAAAGAAACTCTTATCTCCATTTTGATGAAGTTCAGACGAGTGGAAGTGTATTCATCCTCCTTTCCCTGTGGAAATCCTGAAGGTTAAAATCTACTCACTCGATATTTAATGTATGATAGTGAATTTGATGTCTGTGATAATAATTTTTAATTTTTTTTGTAGCATCACTGAGCAGGGTCCACATTTAACACACCGGAAGTTACTCCATTTGTACTGCTTTGCTGGAGCTGAAATGATTACTCAAAGGTTTTTGTTTAAAATCGTAACTTCTCAGCCTTTAATCCCTTTTTCATCCGGGAACAATTCTGCAGCACTACAAATAACGGATAAATTGATTGTGTAAGCTGGTAACCGAAAAGAGGAGACAAAGAGTAAAGTAAAAAAGGACGTTTTCTGAACATTAGGTTTAAAGCATCTGTGGTGCAGCGCAAGAGGCCATGCAACAGCACCTGCTACATAAAACTGGCAGAGAAATATAAGCGCCAGCCATTTATAGGAGGCACTATATTATGCTTGCAATCAACATGTTCGAGACTAAAAGACAAATGAGCTTGTTTGTTATTCCTTCTAAAAGGACAGACTCATTTGTCAGTGTCTCTAAAAATGTAAATGTAATATTTTCAATGTAACCGTTTTCTATCTGCTGCAGGTGTAGTTAAGGTTTGGCAAGGCACTAAACTATCCTCCTTGATAAATTATACTGCTGTCAATGCTTTTATTTTAATTGTATGTAAAATAGAAAATTTACCCCCCCCCCAAAAAAAAAAAAAAAAAAAAGCAAAAACTGCAATATTATGATTGAACAATAGCCATCCAGCCTTCGTATGTATCAAAATAAAGAGCAGCCTTTTCGTTGCTGTCATTATAAACCCGATGGTTGTGAGGGATTTTTGCTTTGCTTTTAATGAGCACAAAAACCATACATCCATGCATGGGAGGCATTATAATAAAGAGAGATGCCTTCAATATCATGACTAATTGGAGCTGAGGATACCTCCGCTGTCAGTGGTTTCAACTGCGACCCTGGCATTTTCAGAGAGAACAGTCTCTGAACTTAATCCTGGACCTTTTTGGAGGGGTTGTGCAGTGTTTTTAAAGAGCTTCATAATAAGTGGTTGGGTTTAAAAGCTGAGGGACCAGGGTACCACTGAACCCCCAACCCTGACTGATATAAGATGGTTAAATTATTCATTTGAAGTAATAGTCTTGCTGATGAAATATTCATCATTCTGTAATGAGGGATGTATTGATTTAAATAGCAGCACTTTGTTGAAAGCCCTGGCCTGAACTGGGGAAAAAACACAGAAAGAATGAAAGGTATTCTGCAGATCATCATTTTGTATTTTATCAGCACTGAACACTTGTACTGATTACTAATTAAGCACTCTTGTGCGGAAGCCATGTAAAGAAAATCACGCTACCTTCATACAGTAATTCAGACCTCAGCAGTTGCTGATAATGAAAACACGCTTACACTTTATTGCATCATTTCATTGTGAACTTCATTTGCCCCAAGCACTTAATTGTGTAGACTACTTAGTGACCACTTGTTGCCCCAAGGCTGATATATAGACAAATCTGGATCCTTTTCATCACATAAAAATAATTAATCACATCAATGACATTTTGTTGTTTTTAAACCACCATTTTTAGCCAACTCTGTGTATATGTGGCGTGACATTATGACCAAAGTTGGGCCACTTTAATCAGCAAACCAATGCAAATGGTCAATACAAACATCTTGTTTGGAAGTGATGAAGCCATTTGTACAATACAACACCAAGAAAGCATAATTTTTATATCCTGTTTACATTTTATGATCGCTGTAATATTAATTAATTACCAGCATAAAAATCATGACAGCCTATGTTAAATGGAGCAGAAATTTCATTTGTACTATTAAAATCTTATTTATCTTATTTCTTGGTATGATTTCAGTTCTCAGGATGAAACACTTCTGCAAAGAGTTGTATTCTGGCAATTTGATGCTTTTAGCGCAGCCCATGAGTGAAGGATGGCTTCTGTTTTTGTTTAAAGTCTGGTCAGGGTTATCCTAGTGTCTGCCACACATTTGAAAGATAATACAAAACAACATTTCTACAGAGGACAGCTCAAAAATATTTACTGCATTTTTTATTTCATTATCCCGCTGGTCTGCTTTTTTTTTTTTTTTTTTTTTTTCCTTTTACATTTATTCTCGAAAGGTCCTGAAAGTTAAGGGCAAGTGCCACGTAGCTTTCGGTTTCCTGCAGAGAGCTGGTTAAGAGCCGTTTAGTCATAATGCAGTGTGTAGTATATGGACTAGCACTGAACAGGCTGTTACTTCTCCAAATCATTTGGGGAAAATGGAGACATGGATGGACGCTGGAGTTGTAAGAAAAAAAACGAAGAAGCTACCTGGTCAAACTTTGGTAGTTTCAAACACAACATTGATTCAACAATACCACCGTGCCCTGAACTGTTAAAACCAGATATGTGGCTGTCACCACAGAACATGGTGTTCTGTGTTCTGTCTCAAACAGGGGATGTACAGGTTTGATGAGAAGATGAAACATTTAACATCAGACATCATTCTGAACTGATGTACCCGAAAGTGCATCTCTTGGTGGAAATGGTCCACAGGGAATAGAAGTTGCAACAGGAAGGCATGTGAACTGGAAACACCTTCTCTTCAACTCACCAAATTCTACTTGTTCTTCAGCATGTAATGTTATCACATATACAGTAGCATTCAAGTTGTAATGCTTACGGTTGTTATTTGAAGCTAGTCTTTTTAGAGTTCAATAGGTTTGTTTATGATGTTTGAGATGCATATGTTGTCTTAGTAATGCACCAGATTTTTCTCCCATGAAGGAAAAGCGGTAAACATCTCCCAGTGAAACACAAAACATGAAAAGCTTTTTCTCCTGCTGTGTAGGAGCATAAACAGCGTTACTGTGAACTGAAATCCATCCTGATGGCAGCTTTGATCTTTACGCAGTATGGCTGTCATTGTAAGCAAGTCCTGTCAAGAAATTGCTGTTTCTGTGAAACATGGTATCGGACAGGTTTCCAGACACTTTATGTCAGGGAACAAATGCCGTAAGATAATTTTGTTTACGGCCGTGGAAGACATGGAATAGCTCAGAATGGCAGGCCTGTGTGCCAAACTGGGAGGATGTAATTTAAGGAACTAGAAGAGGCACTGTTTGTCTTAGGTAAGCAGCAGCCTACATCTTTTTCATGGCATTAACTGCTGATTAAACATGACATACAGAGGGGGTTAAACAGGACTTTATAGAATTATGGCACAACAACAAACAAGTCAGGGAAAATGTCCCCGCTGGCTAGAATTAATTAAAAATACAATGCGGCTATATTTCTGTATTTAGCTGAATCTTAATGGACACACATTTTAATGGAATACCCCTACAGGAGCAGATGATTAAATTTAATGGTGATTTTAAATGAACAAATTTGGTCACTGATCACATTTGAACATTGATATTCAATATCCCACCCTCCACTGTAAGCAAAGGTAATGTGTTATTAAGTAGAGCAGTTCCAACGGTAAATGGGATGGCATTTATGGCTTCTTACCATTACCAAAACTCTTGCTGAAATTAAATTAATTTAAATTGAATAAATGGTGTCATAACAGGCAGCTAAAAATCTGGCAGACACAAAACACTTTACAGAAGCCTTCCTTTTGTTGGTGACATTGCACACAGTTGGAGGTGAATAGAAGTCAAGTAAATTACTGATTTTAAGATGCTGTCAATGATTTTGAATTTAGTCTCCATGGTACATCCATGGTTTTTATGTATAATGTTGGCTCTTTTTTCCCATGTGAATGCTTTTTTTGCATATGTGAGCACCACAGCACTCGTGTATGTGAGCCCTGAGTACAGTTATTCATTTTACCTTAGAGCTCCTTTTGAACACTGCATTGACCATCCAGTCCACCACACAATTACAAGGGAATAGAGAAGCGGTTACTGCACATTACCTACTGATAGGGAGAGTGTATCCCACATTTTTCTGTTTACGACGATAACCCGTAGTTACATGGCTATTACAAACAGAGAAAATTATACCTCAGAAGAACAAAAGTTCAATATTATAAAGTCCTTCCAACACCCAAGTGAAAATGAAAGTTAGTCGTACTACTATGTAATGTAAGATGAAATGCAAATTTTCCCAAAATGTTTTATTTATTTATTTTTTGCCATTTGCTATGTTGCCATAAAAAAGCGGCCAGCACATTAAAATCACAGGATTATAATTTCTATTTTTGGGGATATAACCTTTTTGATATATATTTGCTTACAGTACTTTTTTGTCAGGAATAATCATACAGTCTTGCAAATACAGATGGCAACAGACTTCGACATAGCAGTATGGCTTTACTTTGTGGGATGCTCCCTGCTGTTGCTACATAGCAAAACAAGCAGAAAAACAACTGCATAATAAATTATATGCAGAAGGCACCGCAAACACTCCCCAAATGGGAATAAATTTTGAAATAACCAGGGTGCATACAAAGGCTGGGAAGGTGGAGGTTCCTGCCAATAGCATCAGAGGGATTGTTTGGACTTTAAAACAGGCACACCAATGACATTAACAGCATGTCAGGAACTTTGTTGATGGCCAGTGGTGTAGTTCTGTAATTGTTTTGTCTTGCATTGCTCTTAGCTCCATGTTGTAGCGTTGCCAGGGCTGAGACTCCTTCTGTTTGCTACTGATGCTTGCAGGTAATCTTTCTAATTTGGTTGACATTTCAGTCCAAGTCTGTGGGGTGACTCGGGAATGGGTTAGGAGGATGAAGAACAATCACATGATTGTTCGCGTGAAAGGAGAGGAGGCTGAGTTGAAGAGCCAAGTGATGAAGCAGGTTATGGTCTGACCTGATTGATATTCTGCAGAAAGAGGTTGCAAAACAGGAGCAAAAAATAACAGGGCTAAAACAACACTCAGAAAGAGAGATGCACCGGGAGAGGCTGGTGTTTTGAGGTTAAGAGGGCGGCAGCAGAACAAAGAGCTCAGCCAGTATTTGATATCAGCACTTATGCGCTCTCAGTCTCAGTCTTTATTTTCTCACTGGTGTCTTCGAAGGTTAATGCTTATGGCTCAATAGGTAAGACAATTTGAAGATGAACTTGCTGAGAGGAAGTTAACATTTCAAAATTGAGCGGATAGAAGAATACAGTTCAGTATTTATATATGAAACCCAACAGACGTTAATAAAGCTATACCTTTTTATCTTGAATTAAAATTATGAATCAGAAACAGCTCAATACAAATATACTGCATATAATTGAATCTTGTTGAAATACCCAGGGACAAAGAAAGAACATCCAACGTTTGAAAGGCACAACTAATTAAATTTCCCTGTATATTATATGCTATTTAATATTGCAAGCGATAAATGCTGTTCCAATAGCTCACACAGTAACTTAACGTCCGTTATAGTGGGCCTTGATCTGATGGCTGCCACCTATAGTCATAGTGACAGCAGTTAATCAAATGTGGTCAAATGTTTTGATTGAACGCATTTCTTTTAATTTTCTAGTTTATATGTTGTATGTGTATGTATATGTTATATGACTGCTTCATTGTTTCACAAATACAGAATTTTTCTGATACTGTATGTCTAAAATGCCTTTTTTCAGGGTTCTCTAAGGTTCCCTTCTTTTGCCTCTGGGGTGACTACATGTTCCAATCACACATTGCTTTCTCCCACAGTTGTAAACAAACGGTTGTGGCTCTTAAAATGGCATTGGTTCTTTGTTATCAAAGCCAGATCTTAAACAATCAGATACAGTAGAGCCAAGGCTGGAGCAGGAAAACAAGCATGCACGTTGGGAAAGGTTGATACATGATGTACTTGATAAATACCAATTTCATTTTTCCCTCCTTATCTCAAAACATTTACAGACTAAAAGTATCTCCAAAATAGGAACCGAAAGATACCAGACTTTATGAATGTGCAGGGAGTTGCCTCTGCTTCAAATTCCCGCTGGTTAATTTTTGTGCATGTTGCTATGCTACTTTGCGCTATAGCAATCAGGTCGCTGGTACATCCCAAATGTTTAGGTAACATATTCTACGCTGTGAGTCTGAATCTGCCCAGATAATAAGGCTGAACCTCCCTGTTCTTTAAAAATAGCCATAGTGAAAATCCCACCTGCATAGATTATCACGCTGTTCTTGAAGTGTCAGGTGCATCGTGAAATGTTTGGAGCTGTGGCTCAGCGTTTGGCACCATGTCTCTTCAGCATCCAAACAGAACAAAAACAGCAACAACAACAACAAATGTTTCCGAGCCTTCATTTGAAGTAGCTGCATGCTGGTCTGTGAGAACACGCTTGCAGCTGTGTGGCACCGAGGGACATACAGATGTCATTAGTCACTGAGGTAAAGCCTCCTATACCTAAACCAGCAACCCATATCAATTAACCATGACGTGTTTTTGGCCTTGACAGAGGAACTTCCTTTGGTGCATGCCTCTTTGTAGACCATTTACATGCACAAAGAATTCATCAAAGCAGAATAGGCCCTCTTAAGACAGGATATTGTAGAAGGTCTAGACACCTGCTTGTTTTAAATAATACATTTCACCCTTGGCCATTTTTATTGATAACCTAATGTGTCACTATTAAAGAAGAAAAGTTACATAGTGGTGCATAGCAGAGGTTTTTCCTTATATTGATATTCATTGGGGCAATGCCTTACCTATTCATTTATGCTCATGGAAATGAATAGTGTCTGGGATGGTGAGCTATATAATAATGATAATAAAAGATTCAACCATGAAAGAGTTAATGAACCATAATTAAAGATCTGTGATTATATGTGTTTTAAAGGGCTTAATGTGCAATTAATGACCCATTTTTGGCTTATTTATGATAAAACTGATATTTTTGCAGTTAGCCATGGCATACACAGTGCTCCTGCTTTATCTTGAAGAATTAAAATTTTTCCTTCAGGGCAGGTTCAACATTTGAAATATATACAAAAAATGTATAATTTCCTTTCCCTTTTTTTTTTTTTTTTTTTTTTTTTTTTTTGGTGAATGTGAAATTTTGTTCAGACTCGTGACCTGCTGAATGACAATCAATGCTCAGCATTTGGACATTAATTTATCCATCATTATAAATGTAAAGGCATCAGTATGATAATTTTGAAACATTTAAAGTCATATTTATAGTCTTGCCATGAAAATGTGGTGGGCATGGACATGCTTGTGTGAAGTCTGAAGACATGACATTTTCACTAGTTTGTGTCGGGGAAAAATGTAGCCTGCAGTATGTCACGTAGACCAGGGTGCTCATAAATCAGGGGTATAATTCTTACATGTCAAACTCTATCTAAAATTTTCCCTTTCAAAGGGAAAACAAAAGCAGATGATGATGGCGCACTTGCCATTGCCTAGTTGAAATCATGATAATTTATGCAGTGACTGAGGAGGTGCTGCAGACTGTGGCATGTACTTTGTGTTACAATGTGGGTGGTTTTATCAAAAATCTTTTTACATTTGCTCCATCCAGTTGCTCCTACTAAGCTTGATATATCATCGCTCTGTTTGATATTTTAGTGCTGCTTACAGTAAATATAGACATTCGAATGCCCTTCCTTACAGTGAAATCAACAGCAGAGCCTCCATGTGTTATGTTTTTCCATCTCTAACACAGCATTGTCTTGGAAGCGGCTTTGTGTGGGCAGAGGGCACAGTAAAAGTGCAAAATAGCATTTCATCTTTTTAACTACTTGTGAAAAGCGAGGTGTTATCTAATGAAATCTAATGAAAATGAGAAACACTATTCCCCCTGCAGGTTCTTCGCCAGAAGAATGTCAGAACAACCGAGCTCTTGCCCCCACTGTCGCTCTTGCTTCCTCCTTTCATAATGAATTTAACAGGCTTCCATAACGAGGCTATTATAGACTGCAGCCTCCCAGCTGAACAGAGAATTAGATAAGGGGACACCTGGACACTTCAGCAGCCATCAAAATAGATGCCAATCCGATTACCCAGGTCTGTGTCTCTCCCTTGTTTTTCTCCCAACAGACAAGGCTATACAATCATTCCCAGAAGGTTTTCTTCACCTGCTCTCATTTACTGCTTTCATTTCTTTCATACAATATTCTGTCAACCCAGCTGACCCCCAAAATATTTACAGCTCTTTTTAGACAGAAAATCTTCATAACCTTCCTCATACGCATAACGCAGAAGGAGCAGGTATTTCTCAGAGAGCACAACCTCACCAACACCTACAATGGACAGACTCTAAGATTTTTTTAATGATGAAAGGACTCAGGATTTGTGTCACAGTGCAACTTTTTCACTGATCCCTAACAAAGAACACTTAACAGAGTTGAGGGACTAAAAGTCTTTTGAGAAGTTAGTAGGAAAGGGCAGAATGAAATGTGCTGTGTGAGGTAACACAAAATAAAAGATAAAAACTCTACAAATATGTTAGCATCACTTTTGCACTTAGAACTAACTGTGAATGTTATCAGTGTGTTGGTTATTAGTTTTACAAGCCTTTTACAACTTTTACAAGTATTTAATCCTAAAACAAAGTACTCAATAAATTTAAATTCCATGTTGATGATGCTACTAGAAAGCAAGAGATTGTCAAGAGATTCTTATTCATCCTGAGGGGGTCATGGGAAACCACATTGCCATGCCACATTGATTAAAAGGAAATGAAATGGAAAGTTTTTTTTATCCCCGTGATTAAAATCTTCCGTACTAGTTTCCCTAGAAACAAGTTTTGAAAATTAATCGAATCATATGAGGATGTGACATTTCAGCTAAAGGCTTTGGAGGTTATCATAAGCGAGGAAAAGGAATGGCGTTTTTGCTGCTGGAAGTATGGAAGGCATCAGAAAAAAGGGAAAGGAGATTAGTAATAGAAACGCTTATTGACAGGGCTTGACACTGTGTATTATTACACACTGCTCCCTCTTCAATTAAAAAAGGAAATGGTCCACATGGCAGCACGGTGTTTCAAAATGTAATTTCTGAGCCTTCCGCTGGCTGAACTGAATCCCATAGGAAATAGCCTCCCAAAGATTTAAGTGTGAATATGGCATTGAATGGGCTTCATCTAAATGCCACTGCTGTAGTGATTGTCGATTATGTTGCCTGTATTGATCTCGAGTCCTTTCTCTTCTTCGGGGTCCGTTACCATTTGTCCTCAGCAGCCCTGTAGCCCCTGTACAGCCACCACCCACAGCCTAGTCAGAATCTCTGCAGCTTTTTTCTCTCGGTGCTCAGGAGGACTTGATTTCCTTCCTTAATGCTTTATAACCCAGCTACTGTCTCCAGGCAACTCAAAGGCTGTTGAGCTCGTTAAGTTTCTATCCCCTGAAGAGGCCAAGCTCCTTTAAGATTTTATGCAGTTCCCCAACCTCTGTGCATTTCAGTTGGAGATCAGATCATTTTCACACACCAAGCACTTTGAGAATAATTATAGCGGCGATAGTGAAAGCCAGGCTGAGCCCTCATTAATTTGCTGTAAATGTGTCTATTTGAAGCATTCAGTTTTGACAGTAGAGTGATGTCAAAGCAACGAGAAGCTAAAGGGTAATTCGCAAGTTGATTGTGTCCTCATGTCATGGGTGCTGTCAGGATGAACCTGTTGTCCTTGTAATATTTCGGTTTAGTACAAAGGCATAGATTTTTATGAAATGTCTGAATAGATTTTCCTCTGATTATACAGCATCGCGAAGAACATCCTAATTACCAAACATATCCAGACACTGAAAGGTCTATAAAAAATATCTTACATCTTATGTCCACTTGTGTAAACTAAAGCTTGGTCAAGGTATTGTTTGGAACATTGATTCAAAACTAAAGAAAGACTGTGATGACCAAGTAAAGAAGATCTTTATTGGACGATTAAATTTTTTGTCGAATTTGCAAAAGGTTAAGATGACGGATAAATAATGTAGATGTTAATGTTCAATCAGATCATGCTTCCTAATGATAGAGCATTCTATCAAAAATGCCATTGATCATACAGAAACTCAATCATTATAAATAGCTGCCTGTGAACATACATCTTAGAAAATCTATTTTCATTCATGTTATTTTGTGCAGGAAAGGTTTTACTGGAAACTTGACTTTCAAATATTTTTCCAGTTTTGCAAATATTTGCAGCCTTACTTGAAGTGCACTTTACATCGTACAGTAGTTTTCGTCCACACAGGACAGGGCAGTAAGGCTGATAAAATAGTAGTTAGAAAGCCGTTTCAAGCACCACTGAGAGCAAACATTCACCAATGGAAGTGTCCTTGAGTGGAACTGGAGTCTTTCTACCCAAGAGACTACTGTTTACCCCGCTTCCTGACCTCCCACTGGACACATCCAAACCGTAATTGAATTCTTAAGGGATCAATGTGGTGTTGAAAAAAAAAGTCAAGCACTGACTACACAACTGTGGGAAATTGATAACAGTGGCAAGTGAATAGTGGCTAAAGGCTTTTTTTTTTTTGCAGATACTGATAAATTGTAAGAGTAAACAGCATGCATTCTGTTACTCTGAGGCAGAATAAACAAACACAAACACTGTTGAGCATTGCACAAGGGACTGAAAAGAGATAAAGAATGGATCAGGCAAACCGCTGTTGTGTCAGAAACTTTTTTGTCAACAACATACATTCATATATGCATTTATAGGAAAAATTAAATTTATAAATAGATTGGCATTCCGAGAATAGACATTGGGAAATCTCTGGAAATTAAAACAAATATTTTAGTGATAGAGACTCCTCCCCACAAGCAACATCAACTTCTACTAACATCCACAAGATTAACTGGTAGACATTAGTAGAAACTGAAAGAAATAGAAAGACCTCATACCACAGAGTTTTGACAACTGCTCTCACACAATGAGCGGGCTTTGTAGAGACTGCATGGTGAAAGCCAGCAATAACAAAGAATTGTAGCATAGGAAATTTGGCAACACTTTTTATGTGGATGTTATTGTATTGCAGCTGTGTCAAATTTACATTCAGGAGGTGTAGAGAGTTGTTAGGAGCCACACTGGCATTTGGAAGTATGACACACATGTTTCACTGAAGATATTTAATGAGATAGGCTTTGAAAGCTCACATCTTTTTGAATAAGTTCAATAAGCCAAGAACCAGGGTCCTATAATGTTTTGTTTTTGTTTTGTTTTGTTTTGTTTGTCTTAAGATCGTAAGTACACTTTTCATGGCCTTGAATAATTCACCCAAGGACTGCTATTATGATGTGAAATTAATAATAAGGAGCATACAGAGACATTGATTGTGTCTGCCAATCTTCCATGTCAGTATAAAAAAAAAAAAAAAAAGTTTCTATTATATGGTCACTGATAAAAATAAAATGAGCAGGATTAGGTCAACAATGTGTGGCTGCCAGGAGAGTGGCACATTAATTACTACTGTTGAGAGCGGGTTCATGGAAATCTGTTTTCTGGATAACAGCCATCAAGTCCTGTCTCAAGTTGCATTAGATTCCCAAAAATATTTGACTCCTTGTAGTCACAGCCATTTGGATCTGTCACCAAAACAAATGAATCCTTTAGAGTATTCATCTCACCACGTATTCAACGGTGAAGATAAACAAACCGTAACAACTTTAAAAACACATTTTTATAAATCTATATAGCCATTTCTTGACTATAAAAACATGAATAATTTAATATATTCTTTTGTCACCCATTTTTCTGGAGCATGTGGGTTTTGAGGAAGTATGTCAGACCCATTTTCCAGTCAGATCACTTTAAAAAGCAAAGCTTTTTCTAGTCTGGGACACAATATAGAATGATTCATCAATGTTTACATGTATTTTCATACATAATATCACTCCTCAGCTGTGTAATCTTTTCAGTTTCTTTCTTTGTATTTCCTGACAGTGAATTTTAAGCATTTTCTGCCGCAACTTTTCCTTTAATTCTTTAGTTTGGTGACAGCAAAGGTACCTAAGATCTACTGTACATTTTGCTTGTTGAATCTATGTCGTTTTTTTTTTTTTTTGTTTTTTTTTTCAAGTTTTTGTCTGTTGGGTTTGTGTATTCCTCCTCCAACATTATTAAGAACATCAGACATGGCTATGGCCCACTTTTTTGTTCTTGTTTTACACAACTGAAAGGAAAACTCACAACAACACAACTGTCTCTGTTGGATTCTGACTGCTCCAAAAGTAAAAACAAAAGTTCACCTCATGTCACTCATAACAAAGATGTGTGAGTGGCATTGCTACTAAGAAAATATATAATTTCACATGAAATTGTTTTCCATGCCAGACAGTCTGCATCTGTTTTCCCAGAAGCTTATTGTTCTGCATTTCTGTATCTGAATACAGGCCATTAGACAAGGGCGATTGAGTGGAGTTGTCATATTCAAGAAGATCTATGGCGTTGATGGAGAAAGAGAATGCACAACGATTCCCAAAAGATGTAAGAAAGAAGCTAATCTCTGTCCTGCTTTGCCCCTCTATCTTGACTCTATTGGCAGAATATAATTTTAACAGTCGTGGCGATAACACTAAACTGCTGGAGTACGCCTGATTTTCAATATCTTCTCCTATCATCAGCAGCTTGTGAAAGCAGTTTTGAGCAGAATTCAGCATTGGCATTTAAAACAAAAGCATGTCCCATAGCAGCGTTGTTAGTGTATGTGACCATATCTGAGTTTGCAGATATGCAAGTGATGCAAAAGACACTTGGGGGATGCCTGGAGATTGCACATGCTTTGCTTTCATTGCAGCGATAATGTGCAATAACTGGCTGCATTATCAGGGGACTGCTGGCATGCATATTTTCTTACAACCAGTGCAATTGTGTTTGATTACTTTCTATTCACATTCTAATTGTATGCATTCTGCATCCATAGTTAAATGCATCTACTCTGATAAAATTGAAGATAATGATGAATTTAAACAATAGACAACAGTTGACTGAGGCTTAGACCATTAAGTCTAATTAGATCATTTAATTCCCAAGTCACGTACAAATATTTCTGACAGCTTGGAAAAGGTTTTGTACATGCTCATAGGGCAACACCAGAGTTAGAAACCCTCTCCAGGCAATATGGTTTGATTTTGCTGAAAGCTTCTGTGTCAGACATAATTCTTTATAAACCGCTGTCTGTTCCACACCTTTCCAGAGGCAGTGCAGTCTGTCACCCAAACGGAGCATGTCCATCTGTCCATTCCCATTTACGCCCTGTTGTTCTCACTGCAGCTGAGCCCGTCATGTAACGCAGGCATAGTTGACAGCTGTTTGTTGATTCAGTGCCATGGCTTATTTCCTCTGTCTGTTTGTTTTGATGTCAGCATTCAGCGGGATCAGTGGGTGAGTCAGCATGTGTCTTGTTTCAAGGCCCATTTTTTGACATCAGGACACAGACACCAAAATGTTGTTGCTCTTTTTCCGGTATGTCGGACCAATTTCAGGAGGCCTATTCGAGATAGCCTCTATCACCAGTTTGAGCAAAATCACCCCTAATGTGGATGTTAGAATAATTGAACAGTGTTGGTGATATAATGGTCAATGTGTTCATCATATTAGTGAGCATGCAACCATTTTCTGTCCAGCCATTTTCTGTTTTTCCGTTTCTGGGTCATGGGTGTGCTGGAGCCAATCCCAGCTCACAGTGGGCGAAGGTGGGGTCACCCTGGACAGGTCGCCAGTCCATCACTGGGCAGACAGAGACCAACAACCACTCACACTCACACTCAGACCTACGGACAATTTAGAGTTACCAGTTAACCCAAACATGATGTTTTTGGATGGTGGGAGGAAACCCATGCAGACATGGGGAGAACATGCAACCTCCGCACAGAAAGGCCTGAACCGAACCCATTAAATTCTTATTGTGGGGCGACAGTGCTCCCATTTTACTATTTTGCTAAATAGTAACAAATTAGTCTAATGGGAACGTCTAGCATTTTGCACCGATGACAGTGTTGGATAAATTCGACTTTGAACTAACGATGATTCTACAAGTCAGGGGCTCTCCAAAGTTACTACAATTCTTCCTGTGGGGGTGATGAACAATGAATACCTGTATTTTGTGTCAATCCATGTTGAAAATGTTGAGCTCCATTTCCTCTGGCTATTTTGAACCTTTAAAGTAGATTTTTCCCCCCTCCTTTTTATGATTTTCTATTCAGCTATAAATGCTGACATCAAGGACTAACAGAGCTCCCACATAATTTAAACCTTTAAAAAGGTGGAGGCCCAGGTTAGCATTTAAAACTACATGTGACTAGATTTTTTTTATGGCCGCTGATCTCATGAAGGACCTCCAATACACTTCCTCTTAAGTGCACATTCTCATTTACACAAACAGCTTGCACCTCCAGACAGTGAGTCATACTGTATATAAATAATGCATGAGTGTAAAACATGCAAACAGGGTTGAGAGGTTCAGTAACTGTTTGAGTAAACGATTGAATGAACAGGATGTGATCTAACTAACTTTGAATGTTGTGTGATGGTTGATCCCAGATGTGCTAATTCCAACATAAACACATTCACTGTTCTGGGAAATTCATTCACCACAGAGTTTAGTCGGAATGATGCCACGCACAAAAAGTATGAACAAACACAAATGAAAGCTTTCAAGAAAAGGGAGATTTATGGACAGAAACCCCCTGTTGCTCGGAGAGGTCACAGTGGAATGACAAGCTTTGTTGAAACTGACAGTCAGTCAGAGTAACAGCTCAGTATCACAGTGATGTGTAGGAGGGCCTTTGAAATCAGACAACTAGCTGAAACTTAAAATGGATGGGCCGCAGCAGCGAAAACACTGTGCCACGTTCCACCCTGTCAGCTCAGAATGAGTGAGCATAAATCAAAGTACCAAGTATTATCACCACAGCATCACAGGAAACTTTGGCTGGTCTGAAAGTGTTGAGGTTTGTGTGACACCGTGATCGTAGCGGGGTGACATTTTAGCATATGCATCGACAAATGTGGGTGATGGAGTGAGTGAGGAATTTTCTGTACTTCAGCTGCAGAGAATAACAGGCCCGTATTTGAGGCAGGGTATTATTAAAGTCAGGCTTTTCTTTCTAATTGCTGCTATTTGAAATGTGCTTCTGGTGGCACCAGTTGTGTTGGTAACTACACGTGTGAGCCCAGTCTCACAACACTCAGCCCACAGAGGGAATGAATGACAGGCACATGGAGCGGCCCAGTAAAAACTTAATCGATGTTTTGACCGACATACTATTGTGGCAGCCCACCAGGATTAATCCTGGTGCTCCTGGTGTTTTAAGTACGTCGATGGCGCAAACAACAGTTGAAACAGATATTGACTTTCAGTGTCACTGCCCCTGTCTGTGATAATTGCCGATTTATTTTTATGTTGCTAGCACATGATTTTCTATTAAATATTTATGTTTATAAATACTGCTCATGCTTTTATGTTTCTGACTGAGTAGCACAATCTGCGGAGTTGAAATGGAGAGTTAATGCTGTGTGTTAAATTAGCGTTTACCTTTTAGTTTTGCTGTGTATGATCACATCCCCCCATTCGATCACACATAGAAATGACGAGCTGACATGGTTGGCCTGGGAAATCACACTGACGGCTGTTCAAAAAGAAGTGAAAAACCATCCAGTTCAAAGACATTTAAGCTTGTCAAGCACAGATGAGGCCAGGCTTCCTTATAATGATTAAATACTGCTGCTCCACTACAAAGCTAATGCTCAAATTTAAATATATAAAGCTTGCTGATATTTACAACAGGTTAGAATGTTTCTTTCCAGACAGTATTTGCAATTGTGTGAGACAAATTCCCCCTTTGTTCCATGGCCATTAATTAGCCATAATTGAGTAACATTTGTTGATATGGCTGTAACAGAGCTTTTTCTGGCCAGTTTGTGTTGGGTTTAATCAGCACAGAGAGCTCTAATTAGAAGGCTGGTTTGTGGGTTGACCATTTGAAAATGGCACATATTGACCAATGAAAAAGTACTTGTATCCCCTATTCCACATTGTATTATTCATTTTAAACCAATAAAACCACAATTTCAGAAGCAATTGTGGTTATATTTTAATATTTAGCTGCACAGAGAAGGCTATTCTATGAATATATTAATGGCAGGTATGACAGGGGCTGGCCTATTGTTACATGAAAATCAAAATACTGAATAAATGAAATTACTTCATCACACGGCACTTTTATTGAGCTCTATTTTGAATGTGTCTTTTTAGTCTTTTGTTGACAAACAGATTCCCTGAATAAGTCAAGGTAATTTTTTATCTATCTCGCAGGATAAAAAAAAAAAGAAAAAAGAAAGAAAATAAAGAAAAAGAGAGAAGCAATACAAATGAGCACCTGAATCCTTTGAACGTGCCCCAGCATCTTGACAAAGGTTTGGGAAAATTAAAGTGAACGTGACTTGTCTTCTCCAATAAGCGCAGCTAGTCCATCTAGCACTTTGATGCCCCGGCACTTCATGTGAAACGAAAAGTAGAGCCACTCCTTGCATATCAGATTCATTGTGACTGACGTCTACTGCATTTAGAGGAACATTCAGTTTATCACAAGCTGAAAATGTATTTGTTCATTTATTTCATTATTTAACAGTGATGCTGTACATAAATTAACGTTTTTTGTTAACGTAGCGGTTAGTTAATGGCTAATTTATAGCTGAAGTCTTTTAGCTGATGCCGCTCCCTCCTCCAAACAGAAAACATACATTTACAGATAAAAATTATGAAAAAAAAAAGATAAAAGAAAGTTCTCTGATTAGTGGAGGTTATGCATATATGCCAAACATTAACTGAGCTTAAAAACGTTAATCCGAAAGAGCTGAAAATGGCGAGGAACTGCCCCGACATTAACAAGTGCTACTTCAGGCATATAGTTGGAAGAAAGGCAACGGGTGGCATGCATATCTACACCAAGTCATAGAAATGTTCAAAGGTGTTTGTACTTCTTTAATTCAGGGTCATTAATGCCTTTTATTATTGCTCCTTTTTCCTCATGTGGAGGAGGGTATGCTGTAGAAGAACAACCAATCCCTAAGCAGCAGATGACCTCAGCTACATGGTTCATTTTAATGATGACCAGACATGGTCTGACCCAATTTGGATTCTGTGCTGTGTAGTGGTCCGTCACAAACAACATAATTAAACTGTGTAATTGTTTGCACAAAAATGTTTCAACCTGCATGCTTATCCGTTTCCCTCTGTAGGAGGGTTGGAATTTTGAAATGCAACTTAGTTTGCCAGTTTCCTTTTCCAGTTTTATTTAGAATTTAAAACTGAATGTTCTCTAGCATCTATGCTTGTCCTGCTTGTTCTTTGTCTTCCCACTGTTCACATCATCCATCAGTTTTTATAATTCCCTGTTATCACGCACTACCACTCCAGCTCCTACTGCCACCGGTAGCTTCAAGTTGTGGTGTTGTAGCCGCAGATGGCTCCTGCAGAGAGCTCAGTCCAGACCGGCTAAAGCCTTGGACCACACTAACTGTTTCCACTGTGATCAATCTGCATCAAAATGTCCTTTGTTTTTGTTTGCCTCAGTTTTTGTTGATGTTGTTGTTGGTTGCAATGCCTGGCATAGTTTCTCCTCTTGTATTTACTGTAGCTAGCTAGTTTGCTGACCTTGTTTTATTCCGCATTGCTTTTAAAAAATTCAAAATCTGTGCTGCTCAAAGAAAAGCTCATGGTGAAGTGGGTTGTATTTCAGGGTGATAATCTATTCAGGCTGGCATAGTTCACTTGCATCCTCTTAAACTGGCTGGATGCATCATTACAGGACAAGAACAAGGCATGATCCATTGTAATTATGTCATTTTAATTTAACATAAACTAACAGAACACTATAGCAGATAATTGCACCTTATATAACTGGGAACATGAAAAAAAGTAACTGCTCTGAAACTCCCTCCTGCAGTGTTCCAAGTCATCCACTCTGTGAAGAGATAAGTCAGTTATAGCAGATGAAGGCCTCTTAAGTGCAGCCAAGAATATTGCTTTGATTTCACTCCTCTCACAAATGGGGAGGGATCTCTCGGATCCACCAACACTTCTGTGGACAATGTCTTAAAACAAACTGAGCTCAGGGCTTTTTAGTCTAAAGTAGCTCAGAGTATGCTGTAACAGGAGAGGAGGATGGAGGAACTGAACAAATGGAAGAGGTCATGTAATGTAAGGAAAGACAAGAAATAGTCTTTCAGTCTCTGCTGACCATCTTAAATTGCAGAAATGCAAGTCTGCTCTGTTATGATAATAAGACGAGTTTTCTTCGAAATCATGCAGCATGTTTGAAATGTGTAGCTCTACCGTAATGAAGTCATCGCATGTCCTTATGCTTCAGCGGTATTTGATTTACTGTTTCTTTACAGTTAATTCAAATGGCTCAGTTAGTTTTTTTTGGTAATGTTAATATGAATTTCCCAGTATTCCTTACATTTATCAGCCCACAAGCACAAATGTACTCAAAATGACTGAATTATTCTATTGATGATGAACTAAGCGCTTTACGGTAGCTGCATGACTTTCTGAATTTAGCAGAAATCTTTTAATGTTTAAAACTGGATGGCTCCGCAGCCCAAATGCCAGATTGGTTGTGCAAAATTGATGCCAATGACGTTCAAGGCCGTGCAGTGCGTGACTGTGTGTGGATGTGGTTGCATAAAAGTAAAACATGAGCAATGGAGACATGAGCCAATAATGCAAACAGATGGAGCGATATAGGTTAAGTTTTGTAAGACCAAGACATAAGGCACAGAAAGGCTGGCTTTCAAAACCCTTTTTCTGAATTGATTTTTTTTTTTATTTAAATTAAGGAATATGGATTTTTTTTCATGACTATGTTATGTCAGGATTATGTCAAGATAAGCATAATTTGATCACATGAGTATGAAAGCCGGTCCATCAAATGGGGACAGAAATTGTATTAACCTGCCCTGAAGTACTAATTAGTTATTACAATCAGTAACTGTAACTCAGCCAACCTGAAACCTTCTTCACAACTTCAAACTGGCATGTTATAAGCAAGGCCTCAAGAGGGAGAAAGTCTAAAGGGAGCGTCATTTTAAGCTACTTGATTGGCTCAAAACTAGTCCCTGCCATTGTCCGGGATACACTTTGCAATGAACTGCACCTGTGGCACTGCTCTGTTTCGAAATTCCAGAAAGCAGCCGGGGGATGATGCCCTCTCAAATGTAATCTCCACTAAACATTTTGTGCAGAGCTGCAGCCATTCTACAAGAATGTCAAGGACTTATGTAATGTCCTCTGTCTAAACAGAAATCTAATACACTGTGTGTCATTGTTGTGTTTTGGGGAAACTGGTGAAAATTTAATACAACCTGATGGCCAACGTCAAACCAAAAAGAGAGTGAGAGAGAGAAAAAAAAAAAAAGATTTATCACCCATTGAACACATTCAAGTTTGTGCTTCCAGATAATTCAATGCATTAGTAGCAGCACTAAAGATTTCCATTCACAGAAGGCTAGATAAATGTGTTCTGCTACAGTAAATTGCTGTGTTATCATCAGGAGCTTCACAACACTTAGCAACAGATGAACGAGGAGTTAACTTTTACCCTGTGCACAGTTATTTTCTGTTTAGGAGAATACGTGTAGGTTTAAGTAGATCCTGTACTGTTGAACATTTGGGAACTATCAATTTACCTCACGAGCAGAGACTAGAGACAAAAATGCTGCCATCTTTTCATCTGCTCATTCCAAATGGGAACGAATGAGTGAACTGTGGTACATAATATACTGAGCACAGTCTATAGCCACCTCCCATTGTTGTGGACCAAGAACAAAGAGTGTCATGATGCTCGTATTGATTTTGTTGTAAAGTACACACTCTGAGGGAGTATGCAAACAAAAGGTCAAGAAAAATGAGATGGAACTTTCTTATTATAATGCTGACATTCCCCATTACTTTCCAAATCATGAGCTGAAACCTTAGTTATCACTGCTGCCTTAAGAGTAAAAAAAAAAACACATCAGATCAGAAATGCTTGTTTTTCAAGGGCATTGCACCTTTCTGGTGTGGACTGAGGACTGTTGTGGACTGTGGACAACACCATACTAGCTGGGGTGCCGAAAAGGGGGGAAAAAAGAGAAGGATTTCAGGGGCCCATGATTGAAAGGGGCCCAGAGAAGCTAATAAAATTATAATTCATACAAATTATAAATTGTGAAGATTGTTTTCATCCCTAGTGGTGCCCCTGCATAACAGTAATGCATTGCGTCAGAATCTCAGACCAGACAGTTATGAAAAGAAGGTGAGAAATTTGGAAAGTATTCAAAACGCTTGTAATTTTTCATTATGTTGCCATTTATTGCCCACCAGTAAATAAAACAATACTTTCATTCAGTAATTATGGAGGCCACTGTGATTTTGGGAAGCTTCAGTGCAGCAGGATCGCTTTGGGAGGCATCTTAAAATTTAGGGCTTGGCACCTTCCATTGACCTCATGGTTTGCAGTTTGCTTTGATATTTGTTTTGTTTGCTATAAAAGCTAAGGTGTAATCTAATAGCTGAGCATGAGAAGTGCGAGACACCATGTGAATACTTAGGTCGAAATCTTTCCTTTATTTTATTTTACTTTATCTTCTTGAAGCACCAGTATGAAGCTGCGTCATAAGAAACCGTAAATTTAGAATTCTTTCTAAATGTGCCATGTGTGTAAAGTTTTAATGCAGATAAAGTCATGAAGGGTAAGGTATTATTGATACTTAGTGACTCTGCTCTCTTGGAATTTACTGTAAATACATAATAGCCTCTTCCCTTGATGAGGATAATTATATTGCCTTTTCTTCAAGCAGCTTTCCAGCTCAGCATGGCACCCAGGAGTCTAACTTGGATAAATTTTTCATAGCCTTTCAACAGCGTTCAGTTCCAGGCAGTGAGAAAGTGGCATGAGAGGAACAGGATACTTAGCTAACTCAAATGAACAGCGTTGCTGTGTACAACCTGACAGGAGCACTCGGCACTGAATGTGCCACACTGATATTCTTTTTCCTGAAGAGGTAGGAGCGTATTTGTGCCACTGCAACATGTCTGCTGGCTTCATTTGTGATCTTTTTGCCTCTTCTCTCACTCTCCTATCTCTCAACAAGTTGTCAAATTACCTCAGGAAAGAGTGAGTTTCAGTGCTGCTACAGCCAAACTGGAGACAGGAAAATATCCACCTCACATACTCGCCGACTTTTGCACTACTATAAATGAATTCTCACAAATACTAGGTGTCATTTATCATTCTTTCATTCATCCTCTACTGCTTATCCATTTCCAGGTCATGGAGGGTGCTGGAGCTAATCCTAGCTGACATTGGGCGCGGGCGGGGTCATTCTGGACAGGTCACCAGTTAACCCAAACATGATGTCTTTGGACGGTGGGAGAACGGGGAGAACATGTAGACTCTGCATAGAAAGGCCCCAGGCCTGGGAATCAAACCCACAACATTCTTGTGTGCATTCTTGTGTGCGCCTCGGTGCCCCAGGTGTCTTTTATTCGGCCACAAATACATATTTACAGATGAACTACTGTTGACTACAAGTTGGAGGAAAATGGCGCTTTCAATATCTAGCAGCAATTTGTCATAATAGAAAGAGTCACCACAAACCACTGAAGCGCTAGACATTGTGCACAGGTCAAACAAACCATCCATCGGGCTTTATAGGTTTAGCAGTAGCAGTCAAAGATTGTAAAAATGGCAAAAAAGCTTCTTGCATGATCGGGTGTATAACACAACTTGTCAACCTAATCAAATTTCAAGATGGCTTCCAAATCACTTTTGATATCTCAACTAAATCTGACCTCTGACTAGAAATTAGTCCCACTGTGTTGGATCAGCTAGTAGAATAATTTTGTTTGTACTGTGCTAAGTAAAAAGTTGATGTAGACTTTGGAAATGAGCCTGTAATAAAAGAGGGGATATTTACTTGTGCAAGTCTCCCAGATGGTGCAGCTATTGAGAGGACCTTTTCTTTACTTTTATTTCAGCTGCCACAGCCAGCGCTGAAATGTGTGCTGTTTAGTTAAGAAAATTCAAAGATAATCAGAGGAAACAAGCATATTTGTTCACTTTGGAATTAAAAGTAGTTGCTCAAAAGGCATTGCCCATTTAAAATATTTCCTTATTCACTTTTTTTCTGGAATGACGCACATCATTCACACAAACATGGTCATGGTTGTTAAAAAAAAAAAAAAGTATAAATTTCTTGTTTTTGTGGTTTATTTTTTTTATTGTAATAAAATAAAAGTAGGCAGAAAACTTATCAGATCAATGCACACACTGACTCTCATTTGTTATGACATTATTTCCTTGTGCTATGTATAGAATGGAGAGTTTTGCTCTAATGTGTTGCCATGTGGGAAGAGTCACGAAGCCAGGGGCGAACAACAGAGCCCATCAAAGCCAAAGTCAGAGCCATGTCTGCCCTTCACACGTACCTCCCCACACATATATTAACAGGCCTACAGTATTTCAGCCACTGATTGTCATTGCAAATGACTGTCCTGTGAATTTTTCTAGGCTAAGTACATTCCTCACAGAAAAAAAAAAGGAAAAAAGTTTGCATCGTGTATTTTACAGAGATTATTAAAAGTAATGAAAGCCGTGATTTACATGCTCATCACCCTCTTCTTATTTTTTGCCCAAGAAGCAGGTTTTAGCCCATAAATTTGAGTCTATATACAGTATCTCATGCCTCTGGTGCATGAAGAGGAGGGTTTACCCCTACAGGGACCGGCCTTTGGCAGGCTCACTAATGGGATATGGTCCAGAGCTCCACCTGTTCCAGTGAATTTCTCTCCTCGGATCAGCTGGGCAGCATCACGTGAGGCTGAAATAGGGAGGTAATGAGGGAGGTAGTGGTTTGAGAGACAGCAACGATCATCCCTGATTTCATGGATGTTATTCCAGGAGCCATTTAAAAATCAAACATTGCCACTACTGGCTCCGAGGGGAGGAGGCAAGAGGTTGAAAAATGACAAAAGGCTTCAAGGACAAGAACCAAGCAAAAGAGCCCTGACAGCCCAACTTGTCGGGATTTTTCAGAGGATGCGGCAGTGTCAAATATGATTATTTTATTTGACCACCACAGAGTGACAGCGTGGAAAATTCCTCCGCCTATTCTATTCCAGAAGGGTTTCTCTGCACACGAAGAAACCTATATTATATACAAACAGTTTTTGACAGGTAATTATTTTAGACAACATAATGGGAAGGAAAAGTTAAAAACATGCAGGAGCAAAGGCCGAGTCAAGTCTACAGTGTTCCTTTCACCTCGAGCTGAGGCTCATTAGAAATATAGATCATTTTTATTTCAACGCTCACGCCACCTTATCTTTTCAAATAAACTGTGGCATTATGTTTTATTGAAAATCCATCTGGATAATTGGCATATGCCAAATACACTGTGGACAGAGTGAAACACTGTCACGCACCACCTAGTATGTATGAAGGAGAAAATGTTATTTCACTGGCATTCACAACCTCTGTGTACAGTATATCATGTAAAGTGAGAATGTGCTCTTTTGAGCAATGATATTGCAGACCCGAAGTGACAAGAAGGATGTGATATAAAGAATGGGATCATTAAAATGAGCATTAATATTAAATTGGACTGTCAATCTACTGTTCTCTTATCCTTCAACATATTTATTGCCATCTTACCTAATCACTCTGCATTTATAGCCCCGTTTGCATGCTGGATTTGTGTGTGCGTGTGCGTTCCTGTGTGTGCACAGATGCGTGTGCGCGTGTGTGTCTGACCCTGGGGTTCCTGTTCACTAATAGAGTTCTTTAGTCACAGATCTGTGTGACAGGTGGCCCTGCTGTCCTCCAGTGTGTGCTCAGTGTGTGCTCAAGTGCTCTCCTGGGTGAGAGCTGTCACATCCACTTACACAAGGGAACAATTCCTCAGTTCCTATTCTTTTAAACAAAACTACTTTCAACCTTCTAAAAACATCCTATTTCTACAGTTCCATTGTTCAAAGTCACAACTCAGCCACCTCCTCCAGCCTCACAGCGGCATGCAAGCACATGTTGTATAGCCCGCTGCATGCACCGATGTCTACACAAAAATATCAATAATCTGAAAAATTTACTGGGGAGTCTGGTACCCGAGTTTAGAGCAGCTAAAAATAATAACACCTGCAAAATTTGACCATTTGGCCATAAATACAAACACACAGTGGCTCACAGCACAAACTTCTCCATATTGGACCAAACTGTGTGAAGGTCTTTATGTGTACAGACCCTTTCTGTGTTATGGCTGATGATGCGAGGGCTGCCTCATCACAGAAAACTTTGTTTCTGTAATTTTTATGTGGCAGCTGAAGCAAACGGGGAAGAAAATGTCACTTTTGTTCTCCATCAACTATGTGTCACCTTAGGGAAATCTTCTTCCTATGCATGCTCTCCAAACATTCACTGTGGACTTGCAATTATGCAGTTTGAAGTCAGGCATAAGGGCGACGGGTTCCATCTGAATCTGCTGCAGATAGAGTCTCATGTTACATTATTAAGTACAGGGAAAACATTATCTCACTGGTTTGGTTCATTTGACATTTGGCAAAATAACGCTTATTTGCTTTCATATTTAGATGAAGATGAGAAAATTTCTCATGTCTTTATTGCACAGTAAGCTACCCCGAGCAGCCTGCTCATTTTGTTTAGCAAAAAGCCAGCCTGCGTCTGTCCACAGATTAGAAAATCCACCTAGTAACACTCGTAGAATGATAAATATCTCATTCACTTAGTCCACAGAAAATGAACAAAGGTGTGAAGATAACTCCACAAGGCATTATGCTATGGGCTCGTTCTTGGCAGGATTCGGTAACAAGTAGTCTAGCACATGCAACATGGGAATATTTTGTTGAAATGAGAATTTTACATATCTTTCTTTTTACAGGAGCAGTGAAAGCTGTATCCCCTTAATCCTCAGTCTTTGTGCTAAGCTAGGCTAGCCAGCCTGACTGCAGCATTATATTTACTTCACAGACAAGAGACTAGTATTGATCTTCTAATATAACACTTGACAAGGAAGCTAATAAGCGTATTTCCTGAGATGTCAAAGTGCCTCCTCAGTGTGGGCGGTGTCCCATTCACCACAGTGTGATGGTGCTTGTTTGCCCAGTGCTTACTTTATTTGTCACATAACGAACAGTGGCGGCCCTGGACGTAGTGTCTGGATGGCAAAAGTAAAGGAACTGCCTTATAAAACCTTAATGCTTTCCAGATAGCTCACCTAACAATGGCCCGAAAGCAACAGCTTGTTAAATGAACACACACAGCTGACTTCTATTTTTTTCTTTTTTTGAGCAACCATCGCGTCTTTGGAATTGAAATTCACAGAAGTGCCAGTTTACTGCGCTCTACTAATACAATTACAATACAGAGGTATGCATAATTGCCTCTCCAGCCATGGTTTTGTGCAGCTATCCACTGTTTTTGTACATTTGAGATAACATAAACAGGGATTTTGGCGCAACTGCAAAGCTCCGGTCATAATTTTTATAAGCAAACTTTTCCCTGCTGATGGAGGCACAGGACTGATAGAAAGATGAATAGCGACAGAGTGTTGGCAGGGAACTCACACTGTGACAGAACATCTACCATTAAGTTAGCATTATATAATACCACCAGGGTTGTCACTCAGAAGATAAAATAGTGGGCTTGTGTCGAATCAGTAGGCAGCTGTTGCTGTGTTTCAAAGCACACTGGCTCCATCCGGAGGCACCACACTGCAACTGCATCAGTACTGGGGAAAAAAAAAAGATTATGAGGGTCACTGCCAAGCATCTTTTGTGTGTGTGTGTGTATGTGGGGTGGGGGGCTGCTGTGAGTATGAGTATTTCACATATATATCAGAATCATGTATGGCGTACACTCTCCATGTGAACACCTGCACATTAACGTTTATGTATTATAAAGGGGAAGTGTGGTGATGGTGCAAACTGTCGCCAGCTTTGTTATGTGTCATGTGGTGAGGTAAATGAAGAATAAAATAAAACGTGCATTACACTGTGGATTCAAATTTGACCTATTTACAGTCCTGTGTCATTTCCTCTCCTGCTATTATTAATCTGCTTTTGGTGTATTTGTTTGTTTCGTCACTGGTGTAATAGGAAACTTGTTGCCATTTGATTTCCAGCTTTTTCCACTGTCTGTCTGGGCACGGCTGCCCTTTCAGGCCACCAGGAGGCTCTCTGTTCTATCAACAAGATGACAGATGAAATGAGCAGATGATAGGTTTCTTTCTGTGGGCCCAATTCCAATGGCAGACTATTTTTGGGAAAATGAAGAGGTATAAAATGTTTCAAGGACTGAGCTGGATGGGCGAACAGAGTGCAATGAAGAGGATGTGCTTGGCAGTGGGGCCAAAGAAGCCATGCTGTCCACGAGAAGCAAATTTATTAGTGACTAACAAAGGAGTGCATCAGTGAATATTATGACTGGTGCACCCAAATAGCTTGTTTCATTAATGGCAACAGGGACCACGGGACCCATTTTTGAGAAATTGTTTTGTAAAAAAAAACCAAAAAAACAAAAACACAAAAACATGCTCTTGTTGTTCTTGTTCGGGATGAAACAGACAGGACGACCACTGTATTGGCATACAGCCTGCTTTTATTTCCATTTTTGCATACAGCTTGAATTCTTCTTTTTCTGTACTACTTTTTCATCAGTTTTTCAGTTTTTCAGTTTGCCCAGGACATTAAAAATAAATAAATAAATAAATCGACAGCATCATTAGAAGACCTTTTCTTGTGGATCAGGGTTTGTGCGTCAGGTTATGCACCACACACTGATGTTTTCTTTAGGGGGTTCCCTGTTTCCCCCATTGGCCGTTACAGCAGTATGGCGCAGAGAGGGTGCAGGCTCTGTGCGTCGTCGGCAGTAGTCAGGCAGTGTGACATTTTATACTCAGAGCTGGTGAGGAAGAATAAAGGAAGTCTTTGGGGCTTTGGCAGAGTGCTATCTGGCAACATTTCTGGTGTAAATAAATTATGTTATTCCTTCTTTGCTTTGATGTCTTCAAGATGTTTTGCACAAGGACAAGCTTTAAAGTTTTTAGTTTCTGTTTGCACTGTGATGAGGGCAGTGTTCTGGAGAGTAAAACATGAACTCAGTGTGAAAGTTGAACAAATATGCTGTGAAAATTGCTGCAATTTAGCATGTAGACATTGCATACATTGTTTCATTTTGTTGCCTTATCATAACGCATGGACATCAATGATCAGTAGCTTGAGCCGACACGAACGCTTTGACTTTGTATTCCCACATTTTCACGTTGTCAACAGTCATTTGTGCGTGTTTCGTCTGCTGACTTTGTCTATACTAGAGTATCTTGACATCTGGCTCAATGGCCATAATGAGGCAAACTCAACAGTATGTGATAAAAACATATTTCTTGTGCTGGTAAAAAAGTACGAGCAAAAAGTTGAAGTGTTGGAGGACTTCCAGCTGTCATATTTTTTTGTTTTAAAAGTTTGTTTAATTTTTTTTCTGTTCTTATTCATCAGCGACGAATTTTGGAAACGCTAACCGATTCTTGTGCTAAAGAGAAATATGCTGCTCTCAGTTCAGCCATATTAGTGAAACAGGTAAATCTACAGACTAGCAGAATTAACAGCAGATTGTACACTCAAACTGGACCCAGTGGACTAACACCTTGTGGAAGAGCTGGTTTATAATCAAAAATTCAGTTTGAATGCTTTCCCTTGTAAATATTTTCTTTTCCCTCCAGTGCTGATGCTTGCAGACATCCTATTTCCTTCGCTTTGGGAGTTAAGGCTGATGGTTTTCAGCATCTGCAGTAGGATCCTATGGGTTTCAACTTGACAGGTTGTCTCCATGAAGGCTTGGTAATGAGAAAGACTGTGTTCATTCTGTCTACATGTGTCAGAATGACACAAACACAAGTGTTTGGAGCTTGTGTATGCTGTGGTTTCCCTTGAACTTAGCTTGACAAGTATCGCAGCCAAACACCAGTGACAACATTCCGACATTTACCCACACCGTCTATTTGTCTGAGTTTGAAGTTATGATCAGCAGCTTTTTAGGTCTTTCTGGTGTAAGTTCAGGTGCTTCATCCATGTGACAATTGTGGAGTAAAAATGCCAGGCAGCAGCTTTTTTGGGGGGGCGGTTTTCCCAGCTCTGCTTTCCCCAATCCAAGTGCTGCAGTCACAGAACTAGTTCTGAGTTAATAATGATAGAGATTCTAGTGAAGGTGAGTTAGGAATATGGAAAAACCGAGAACTTCTGAAAGCTTGCTTTGTAGTAGGCTTGTGCTGCTCCACCCAACATTCAACATTAGCACTGGTGTTAGCCTTTAGTGGAGCAACAGTTGGAGCAAATGTCATTTGCATTTTTATCATATTATTTCTATTTGGTTAATTTGGGGCTGTATTGTTTTTGTTATGGGATATGATTATCCCTTTTTTTATTGGCTGACTGATTTTGATCTGTTTTCTGAAATTTTTAGAGCAAGTTTGACAAAATGTCAAATAAATTCTAATAATTACTCTACGTGACATGTTATATGATTTCTAAAGCAGTAAGAATGAGAAATAAATTTATTCAACATCTTTTTTATTTTTTTATTTTGTTTTTTTCACTCCTACCTCATAAATTATATTAGCTAACAAAGAATCACAAGATATGATATATTGTAGGATAAGCTGGGAACTACTGGTAAACTAAGGAAGGGTAAAGAGCTGAAGCATTCAAATGCTGTTCATGCACCGGTGCATCAGTATTCTTATGAGAAGTGATAGTCACGCAAGCAATTTCCTGAAAACAAGTGCTTTTTGCTTATCGCCGTAATTTTTTTCTTCTGAGATTTTTCCATTCAGAACTTTTACTTGTAATGAGGAATTTTACATCATAATATTGGTACTTTTATTTATGAACAGAGTCTGAATGTTTATTCTGCTACTGGGCCTCATACCATACTTGAAATTGGTGTTATTATTTTGGAAAAACTTCAGTCAGTAGTATTTCATAAAAAAATTAAAAAAAACATCAGCCAGAGAAAGTGTCACACTGGGAGCTTAGAAAGTGAAATTCTGTGGTGGGAAGTAACAAGAGGCCGGAAGGTTAATGTTACTGTCTGAAGAAGTGTCTGTTGATACTGTGTGAAAGCTCGGGAACTACAGTATCAGTGTTTGCTCACACTGGCCATCCTACAACACAGAACAATCCGTTCCCCTCCAGTGAGCTCGCCCTCTGCTGAAATCAAAAAAAGGAAAGATGCAAACAAAACCATTAACAGTTCTAAGCTGCTGTGAAGGCAAGATATTTATGATCTTTGCTCACTGCGAGGGACATCAGAAGCTGACCTAGAGAGAACAGGGACATGCTTGGAGAGCCTGTTGTTTCCAGGAAGTGCAGGGGCCAAACGGCATTCTCACTTCACAAATGTACTGAAATGAAGACATGACAAACTGATTTAGACAGATCATCGTGCAGTTTAAAACAGTTTGTATGGCAGGGTGAGGTTTAGGGGTTATTCGGAGGGAAAGTGTTTGTGTTAGTGAGAGCTAAACTGCTTGTTTGTCAATACTCAGATAAATAAACTAAGTAAACCTCTCTGCATCTGAATATTTGGAGTTCAGCTGATGAGTTTCACATATTTGGAGGGCTTCATTTTTTGTCCTAACATGTGTATACATTTTTTGTTAGTATTCTATAACAGTATGCCATGAAAAATTATTATCAGGCCACTGAATCACTTTGAAGTGAACAGAATTGAGTGAGACAGCCAGGGAGATAAATTGGGTCTTAAAATCAAATCCCCAGCAGGTGATGATGACTTATGCTGAAGATGATTTTTTTTTTTTTTTTTTTTTTTTTTACCCCTGTGAAGGACCCTTGTGGCGTGAGGTATACTCACATGACATAAGAGTAGCATATGTTCAGGCCAAGTAATCTATTTGTGGACCGAGAAGCCGACAAATGTACTTTGGATGCAATTTTACATCAATGCAATAAATTCTTTCCATTTTTCGGCGCAATTCCACCAGGGGCATTTTCTGTAATTTTGTATCAAATCTAAACTTTTTTTCCTGTACTGCATGTCTCAGTGAAAGTGGAGACTAAAATCCAACAATCTTGTGAGCCACTGCACAAATCACAATAGTTATCTGTTCTCTGTAGTACTGTGATTATAGCAAAAACCCTCTAAGCCATCTGTAGTTGTGTGTGCATGTAAAGTTTGCATGTTAATGCTGCGGAAATTAGGCTGAGCCTCCAGAACCCTGTGATGACTATCAAAGTGCACAATGGTCGCACTGTTTCTCATCTGCCGTGAATTAAGTGACCAGTGAATGGCAGCCAGACTTAGGCTTCAGGAGCAGGATATTTCACTTTGGCTGGTGGTGGGATTTGTTGGCACTCTGGGGAAATTGAGGAAAGTAAAATTAATGCCCTCACTAAAAGGATTTCTAACCTTGATAACAAATAATAGCATTTCCTATTGCTGATATTTATCTGTGTTGTTGGTTTTCTGGTTAGCAACAGTGGGTAAATTCTGTTTATGTTATCCTTAAACATGTTTTTCGAGGTGAAACACTGCTGGCTGGAGAAAAAAAAAGTGTTTTTATCTCTAAATTTCGACCCAAGCAATGATGTCCAAGTTATTCCAAGTAGAAAATATGGGTATACTCTCTGGATGATTGAATAGGAGTAATGAAGCTTACATGGAATGTGCCCTCTCCCCACAGCAGAAAACACTGGGATCTTGACAAGTTGTTTTTGTCCAACAGCACTATAATCTCAAGGTCTTTTGAGAGCTTCTGAGAGAAACAAAGAGAAAGGGAGAAAAGGGGAGAGCAAAACAAAAGAAAAAAGAAGTGAGAGAGAGAGAGAAAATGTGTGTGTTTTTGGGCCTATAGGACTCGTGCAGACTTCTAAGAAGTGGAACTAATTGCAATTTGACCCTCTGACACAGAGGGTGAAGTTTTATTGATACGTGCAAAATTAATATGTGCAGTTAATGTTCAGCAGTTCGGCTCTGATGCCATCACTTCCTGCAGCACGATGTTTAAGCCTGTGTAGAGCATTGGCTGTAACAAAATCTTCCCCCGCTTGGAGACTAGAATCAGAGCCTGGAGATGGGGCTGATGAAATACTGAGGAGCAGCGAAGATGATGCAGCCTTTACAGCGTAGGCAGAGAAATAGAACATGCAGAGCCGTAACAGTTGAATTCTTTATTTCAATAAGGTACATTGGTTATGTGTTGCTCCAAGTTGAATGTGTGAGTGAAGGAACTAAGGTTTTCCTCATGAACAACTTTTGCTATATCATGCAATGCACTTATTGCTCAAGTGGTAAATTGGACCCAGCGAAGCTTTACCAGGGGAATCCTCTGAATCACAGCCAGTTCTGGCACACTCATTTACAGGCTCTAGCTGTAATATAGGCCATACATGAAACACCGTGCAAAGGCATAATCGCCTATATGAACAACTACAATGACAGTTACACAAATACTGTTATAGTGTTAGGTGCAAAGGTGAAGCCCAGTACAGGCAATGGATCTGTGTGTGTCGAGCTCATTAAGCCCACTGGTACTGCTCCTCTACGACAAGAGTGAGAACCCTATTTCACATCCATTACAGCTGCATTAACCATAACAGCATGACAGATTTATGGCACTTAAGCATACTGCCAATTTACTCCTTTAACCTTCTAGCAAAGAAATCATCCACAAGTGATTCTGGTGACACGCATGGTGGATGCATGCGAGCTGTACCATCCCCTTGCATGAATGCATGATGGGGAGGGAAAAAAAAAAAGAAAAAAGGGGGCCTTACAGTTAAGAGCTTGTTTTTCCCTCTGTGTCAAAGGTCAAATCAGCTTTCACAGGCTGATTGTTCCTATTTGCCTCATTTACTTCAATAAGAATCAACCCTGTAACAAGTGCTGTCAGTCATTTGGCTCCTTGTCAGTTCTATATATTATATAACAGTGCTGGGATTCTCTTCACTGTGGCATGTAGAAAACTTGGCATGGTGCAGAGCTAACAAAGGCGATAGCTTGTGTCTAATGAAGCACAGCAGTATTACTCAGCAAGGAAAACATGTTTGTTATAACAGAGAGTCTGCTCTGTGTGCCACTTTGGTAAAACTCCACAGATAAAGCGGGGAGTGAAAAATTGAAAAACATAACATCACTGATTATGTGGGTGTGGATATATTTTCAATTTGAACTTTTGGGCATTTAAATCTTCAGTTCGATTTAATGATAGATATGTGTGCTTCTTTCGATGTGACTGTGAATACCAGTGGCACTTATGTATTTGGACAAAATGATGACAAATTGATAAGCTCACAGAATGACTCTAAAAGGGTGAGAAGTGCCAAATTAACACATTGCTCTTCAGTGCACATTGAAAATTCCCTTTAAACAAATTGCATCACTTTAAACTAAACAAGCTAATCTGGAGGACAGTTCTTTAATCAAACAGAACTCAAACAGTATCAACAACATTAATTGACTCAAATGTAATTTAAATGCATGCAAATCCGAAGAACTAAGGCAAGCCTTTAATTAGTAAAGAAAAGACTCCTCTGATGTGTGTGAGATGCCTGGAGGAGCTTATATAAACAGGATCCAGGAAAAGAACTCCACATGATTCTGATTAGCTGCTTTATAACGATTTATGTAGCTCATTAATATTCAAGTTTGTATAGAGTGTAGATTTAAATTTCAATGTAAAATGTGCAAGCCTAATGGCCATATTTACCACTGTAAATAAAAGTGTATTGCATGCATAATTGTCACCTTTTGCATGCTGCACATGCCGTGTTTAATGGTATAAATGTATGCTACAATACATTACTCTATACTCTTTGGTTTAACTGAACTTCAGGAGGACATAAATTAGCATTGGTGGGGGAAACCAATAAGTGACTAACATATCTTCCTTCTTTTCCAGACTAGGCCTTTATATCTAAATTAAGACTGCAGAATCTCTGTCTTTAGATGATTAAAAATACTTTGCTCCTGTAATTTATAATATCACAGGAGGGATCAGGTTCACTCTGATGTGCAGTTGTCTGCAGTATGTATGCATGATATCCTCTCTGCACCTCTACATGTTGAAATGCAAGAAGTTACCGTCTAACAACCCAGTGCCCTCATAGAGCAGGTTAAGTATCCAGAGCAAAGGTTGAGTATTAGCCACCATTTGGTCTTACACCACAACAAATCAGTCATCCATTTTTGTAAAACTCTTAGCTGATATTGACACGTTACTGCATACGAGTGCGAAATGTGAGTAAGTGTGTGTGTGTGTGTGTGTTTGGTATGTGTTAGGCCAGAAATGTTTTGGTGCTCACAGGGAGGACAAACGTAGGTCACTGTATTTACGTCATTGTATTTAGCTTCTGACTTCTTTAAACTGGAGTGCCAGAACCTCAATGTCATGTCAGCTCAGATAAGAAAGCAACAAAGACAGAAACCGACAATGGAGAAAAAAAGAACGCCATTTGAACAAAATTTAATCTTCTTTTTTAATTGTCTTTTTTAATGCTACATTGGGCTACATAGTTATCCCAAAATCACCACCACCTCTCTTTTTACCTTCACGTTCCTTTATGGGGAACATAAGTATTGTGTTGACATTGTTAAGCCAGTAAAATCGTCATTGAATGCATCATTAAGTCTGGTAAATCATTGCAAAGTCACGTCCATAAAACATTATATTAAATCAATTTTTGCCTGTTTTCCAAGGGTCTAGTTTACAGAGGATACAAAGATATAGACTTCAGTGTTTCATGAGCCTTCTTTTTTCCCCACAGATAAAAAATTATTGTTGGTGAATTTGTTTCAATGGTAGAATTGCGTTATTTATTCCAAATATCCTGTTTACACCATAATGATCAGTAACAAGGTATTGAATCCAGCATGCATAGAAAGCTGCTGCTGTGTGTGTTACATGATTGGCACTAAAAATGTGAACAAACTGATGAAAATTTTTGTTCGTTTCTTTCATTCATCTCTACTCATGTTTTAATGTTACACTGGGTCGCTGTTATCTTATCTCAAAATCACTTCACTTTCCTGTTGACCTTCCTGTTGCTTGTTGGGAAACAGAACTCTTGTGTTGGTCTAAGGGGGCATTAAGGATCTTTAGAGCAAATATTAACCAACGAAAACTCCAAGGAATGTCCTTTCAGAATATACTCCCTTGCATTGTCATGGAATGCATCGTTGAGTTTTGTCATTGAAAAAGGTGACCGTTCAGTTCTTGTGGATCATCATTGCAGCTTCTTCCTGAATGGAAATCCTCTTGCTGATTTATGATCTGGACATTAAAATTAATTTATTTATAGGCAGGAAAAAATTCTGTTCGCTGCATCAGAGTTCAGTTCCAAGACTAAATGTAACGCTTCACCCTGGACATAGTATACTTCAGACAGCTGGAGCTGTGTCAGAGGTTCAATATTATTCTTAGTTTGAAGTTATGTGGTGCTTTATGCCAGACGACCAGTTTTATTATGCTCACAGTTATTAAAAAAATAAGATGATCAACCTCCTTTTGCAGCACTCTCCTTTTTTTTTTTTTTTTTTTTTTTTTAAACAACATTTATTAAAATTGCTATGGACATTTGTAATATGAGGCAGCTGTTATCACTTACAAAATTCTATGTTTTTGTGTCTGATATGAAAATTTATTTTTATGTAGCCAAAATATGACCTTGGCTATTTATGTTTTTCATACAGCTTATGAGAAAAGTGATGAGTATCCACAAGAAGCAGGATTATTGCCAGAGAGTAAATGACAATAAAGTAATAATGCTTTCAAGCTGGATGTAATTTTAGGTAGACTGCATACATTTAGCATCTCATTTGTTCATTCAAATACCATTGGATTCATAGAATAAGAATGAGAGAAAAATGCTGTATCCCCGAGGGCGCAGTCATTTGTGCATTGCTGTTTTACTTTGTCAGATAAAACAAAAATACAGAAATTGCACAAATGCACCTAACATGTTCCAGAATAAATGTGTTCACGTGTGATGCTGTACTTGTGTGTTGACATTCACTCCAGTCCAGCTCACCTGCTTCTGATAAAATGTCCAGACACAGCCTGAGTTCAGTTTTCAGACTCCGGTGGAACTGCTCAAGGCTACTGAAAGTGATCTGACCTTTGGAGAATGGTTGAGAGCAAAACCTGCGTTGCAGGTTGAATGTGTGACTTAGAGGCAGAATTATTTTTAAAAGGATCTCTCACCTGAAATAGTTTGACTTTGGCAGTTCTCACATGTTTGGCCTTTCCGTCTGAGGGAGCTACACACAAAAAGGCTGTAATGTTAGTGAACTATGGCCTGAAATGCTCACTGCAGACCAATGAAAACGTGGGACCTTATGGACAGCTAAACTTATGTAGCGCTTCAGATTTTTACATTTCCTGACAATCTATGTTAATTTAGCACTTACACTGAATAAATAAAAAAAGGACACCGTGCTTTCCGGTCTGAGGCAGTTTGAGGTCCTTCCTGCGATAATCCACCTTCAATGTGGATAGTTGAAATTACTAAGTAGTTAAATAATTTTAGTCATTGCCATAAATCACATAATAATATTTTCACTCTATTTGTGTATTTGTTGGGTCTTTTCAAACAGAGGTCACAGAATGACAGTGATGAAAACACTTTTTCTTACAGTGATCACCCTCGCCATAACATGTTTATTTCTCAGAGCTTACTGTGAAACTCACAATGTAAAATGTAGTAACACGTGTGTGTCTGTTTGCTTGCTAATGTACAAACCCTTAAGTACTTGATCCAGATAAAAAGAAAATGTGGAAATTCATTTTTCTTCGCACCGAAGTAAACCTGAGGTTAAGCAGTTTCCAAATCTGATAGGAGGATGACTCTATACTAAGAGATTGCTAAACCAGACCTTTGCTGAGGTTCATTTTAAGATCCTGCCTAATACAAAGTAACAAGATGACTTCAGCAGAAGATCAGAGAAAGATATCTCCCCGGAAGAACCTGATATATGTGTGAGACAGATAAAGATAATGATCGTATACATGTGTGTAAGTATATATAGAGAGAATCTCCTACAACTTCAGTACCACAATTCATTCAACATTTTACACCAGTAACTGTCTCAGCAGCAAATTTGGAGCAATAAAAACGAAAGTAGTATTTCTAATGCAGCATAGCCCCTTTCTGAGATTTATGTCACTTCATTGAATCAGTGAAATGACATATGTAGTGTGAAACCTTGATCGCTGTGGAAAAAATGTAATCAAATAGCTGATGTAGTGATGTAGTTCAGTGATGGTTCATAATATTGTGAAAAATACTCAAGAAAAGTATGTAAACATTCCTTGATTTAGTGCACGAGCCAGCATCATGTCATTATCATTACCATATCTTATGCTGCATCTCCTGCGACATGACAACAACATTGCTGTAATATTTTTACGCTGTTTTCCTGGAAAGACATGCAATAGAATGCCCTATTGAGATAAAATGCAAATATGTTGTGTAGTTCTCTTTGAAATTATGCTATCTCCAGTATGTTTTCTAAGCTCTGACATGACTGAGATGCTGAGGCTGACTCAAACAATGTGTGGCTGCACTTTGTGAAACCAGCGGCTCTCTTTGCTCAGGGCTGTAAAGCCCTTTCTAAATCTGATACCAGGATGACTCTATACCAAGAGATTTCTAAACCAGGCCTTTGTTGAGGTTTATTCTCAGATCCTACCTGTTACACAGTAACAAGATGAGTTCAGCAAAAGAACAGAGCAAGATATCTCTTTGTGTGTGTGTGTGTGTGTGTGTGTGTGTGTGATATAAACATAATTAGCACATATTTTTATTGGAAAAGGAAGAATTCCCTCCAACTTGAATAAAAATAGCAGCACTACAATTACTTCAATATTTCACGTGTAAATGTTTTAGCAGAAAAACTGCAGCATAGTCCCTTTTTGAGGTTTGCGTTACTTAATCGAGTGAAATTATAAGAACTGCTGAACCTTTAAAGCTGGAGAAAATTTTAATCAAGTAGCAAATGTAGCCATACAGTTCAATGATGGTTGATTTACTGAACAATCCAGCACTCTGTCATTATAATCACCATATCTAACATAGCTAAAACATCTTTTCATTGTTTTCGTAGAGAGACATGCAATAGGGTATTGTGACATAAAGTGCATTTTTTGTGTGTGTGTGTGTGTGTGTGTGTAATTCTGCAATCTATGTAAGTGATTCTATGAATCCGGTGCTAATTCCACAATGTTTTCAGCTCTGACATGACTAAGATGCTGAAGCTGACTCAATCTATGTGTGGCTGCATTTTGTGCAACCAGTGCTACTGTTTGCTCAGCAAGCAAACTTCGTGACTCCTCCCCCAGAGCAGCCTGCTTAATTCCCCTGAGGTGATGCCCGCTTAGTAACGTAATAAAGTTGCTGGATGCAATCCCGAGACACAATGTGTGGATCATGTTCATCTGATAGACCTGCTCTCTGCTCCACTCCTGCACTCACACAGCCTGCTGCTCTTCTGTAAGTACTGCAGGCCACAGTAGCCTCAGCTTTTAAGTGATGAAGGGAGAGATGTCTGTGCTGGTTGAATAACTCACTAGGACTTATGAATGAAAGCACATCACACACTACGGAGCCAGAGAGGGGGAGAGCATATTCTTGCTTTAGGTAAGTTATAGTCTATATTTGAAGGGACAGCTGAAGTTATCACTGCAACTTTGTCGACTTGTAAGTTTGCTGCAAACCATCTGATGATATTCAATTTTAATTTTCCACCGTTTTCTAAATGCACACTAACTTGCATCTGCTTTAATTCATGTGAGTAAGCGTGCAGACAAAAGAGACTTGAAATTCACTGAATGACAGAAACTAAACATTGTATGCTTTGACTCGGGGTGAGATAATTTGCCCCCATAAAGAATGTTTAAAGAATGCTCTGTGTGGCATTTTGTAATGGAAAGTCACTGGCTTAAATCCCTGGTGGAGTTATAAATGTTGTGCCCAGAGGCAGCCATCTTGATAGGGTTCAGTACTTTTTCAGCCACATGCACACAGCAGGAATACATAAGTAGGCTAATCATTTACCTCATTATTCTTTTTGCCAGGAGGTTCCTGTCCTGCTGTAACTGTCAGAGCATAATGGTGGCATTCAAAGGGATCTGGACCAAGGACTTCTGGAGGGCTGTATCTGGAGAGTACCTGGCCACTCTCATCTTTGTCCTTCTAGGCTTGGGCTCCACCATCAACTGGGCTGCGGGGGAGGAGAAGCCCCCCCCGGCCGACCTAGTCCTTATCTCGCTGTGCTTCGGCCTAAGCATTGCCACAATGGTGCAGTGTTTTGGCCACATCAGTGGTGGACACATTAACCCAGCTGTTACTGCTGCTGTGGTTATAACGAGAAAGTTGAGCCTGGCGAAGGGGCTGTTCTATGTGGTGGCTCAGTGCCTGGGAGCTATTACAGGAGCTGGGATCCTCTACCTAGTTACACCTGCTGCTGTCAGGGGTTCCCTCGGTGTTACCACAGTAAGAATATGACCTTATAAATCTGAAGCTTTGTGTATGAGGGCTTTCCTCAGTCTTTACAATGATAATATTCTGTATTTCGAGGTAAACTCCAAGATCTCGGTTTTTCACGGCCTTCTCGTGGAGCTCCTGATCACATTCGAGCTGGTTTTCACAGTCTTTGCCACCTGTGATCCGAAACGCACAGACCTAGGCGGCTCTGCTGGCTTAGCTATTGGCATTGCTGTGGCAATTGGTCACTTATTTGCAGTAAGTACCATGAAGTTAGATAAGAGATTAGAGAATATTTATCGAGGGGAGTTATTTTGGCTTCTTAGCCTGTTGTGATTTTCCAAAATTCTCGTGACTCCAGCATAAAAACACTGACCCTAACTAAAATACAACAGCCATAGCAATCTTCTGAATCTACATCTTGTTATTGATTGACTCTTCATGCACTCCCAAGCCCCAGTGGTGAAACACTAATTTAACATGAATCTGAAATTCATGTTAAATTCAGTGCAGTGCATTAAAGGGCAGAAAAGGACAAGTACCAAGTGTACTGAAGAATGGAAATCTGCGTTAGAGCAAGTCCCATTCTTCAATGTGTGATGTTACACACTTTTTACTGATTCAAACCCACGTGCACATCTTTATTGGAGGCTGCGATCGCATGGCAACCAATCTCTCAGGGATGCCCTGAACCCTGCAGAGTAAATGAATGCACAGGGAAGGGGATGTTATCTCTTGCACTGCTCAACTCATTTCACCTTCACCCTGTTCAGCAAATGCACGTATGCTATACTTCAACCTGTACACAAGACATTCATCAGTTTAGGAAGCATATTGGTTGAGACTTTATAGTAATGTTGATGATGAAGATGAAATCATTGTGTCTCCTCATGTTGAGTTAAAGTAATGCTATATTTTGTCTTCTAGATTCCTTATACCGGGGCCAGCATGAATCCTGCCCGTTCCTTTGGCCCCGCAATGGTCACACTTAACTTTGAGAACCACTGGGTAAGAAATAATAATTTATTTATTTCTTTTTTGCAGTAGTTTGCATTGCTGAAATATTGTTACTCTCATATGGATAACAATGCTGGCGAGCTTTCGCTCTTTATAAATTGTAAAATTCTTTGTTATGCAATGGTGTCTTGTCAAAATCTTCTGAAATAATAAGCAGTAGTGCTAATGAGTATCTCATTTTACTGTCCTGGCAAGGTCAAGCACATACTGGATAACATTAACTCAGGTTGGAACCTGATAAGGTCACAGATTCAACACCAGTAAAAATAGGTGTGACCTAAAGACAAAATCAAAGCGCAGTCTTTCGCTTAAATCAGTCAATGTAACTGTCAACTGTAATGTGTGACTGCCTGTTAACTGCCTTACACATATCCAACGAGTTTACAACAACAAAAAAAAAAAAATACAGCTTTTCTCCTCCAGCTGCATAAAGATGCCACTGAACGAGCACCAGCTCAGAATTTATTTATCTAGGCAATTATTTTCACGGCGCTATGTGTGCAGCACGTGTTTGTTTAATGTCACTGTCACTGTGGCTCTTATCATTTTTACAAGTGTCTTCTCTTGGTTGCATGTGCTTGATACTGCAGGCACAGAGTTACCTGTCACCTGATAAAGGTTGACCTTCTTTTCTCAATCCGTCACTCGGCAGAGCACGACAGTTTGATGGCTTTGATAGCGATGTTGGAGCTAGATTGTGCTGACAGCAATAAAACATCTCCCCTGGAGCGCTGATTAGCAAACTACCTCCCTGTAAGGTGTTTTGCCTTTCTGTTTTTGGAAGGTGTACTGGGTGGGACCCATTCTGGGGGGCATTTTGGCAGCCGGCATATACGAGTACCTGTACTGCCCTGACACTGAGATGAAGAGGAGGCTGAAACTGGTTTTCCAGAAGGATCCATCGGGTAAATACAGGGAGGTGGAGACGGAGGATATCGGCATAAAGCCGGGGTCCATCCATACCATCGACCTGGAGAAAGCTGAGAAAAAAGACCCTTTCCAGGACTCGACGGCAGAAGTGTTATCCTCTGTATGACTATCACGTGCACTGGAAATGGAGACTAATCTGTAGACCAGATTGAAAATCTAAGTTTGGAGAATCTATCTTGAGCCTGCCCACCACCCCTCTTTCAAAGACTTTATCCTCATAGAACAATATGATGTCTGTCCATGAGACTTGACAACAGAGTTGAATCACTCTCACTGTCATAAAGGTAATACATTATGATGTTATGGCTCAATTGCACAAACTTCTACAGCCCGTTCAAGGTTACTCCTGAGGCCTTGAATGTAACAGTGTTGGCGTGCATCACAAACTGGACACTGCAGAATGACAGCCCAGCAATATGTTGTCTTAAAGAAAAATGTGTAGGGTCAAGCAATTAGGTCGGGTCATCATGCTGAAGGGGAGAAGTGAGGAAGAAAATTCAGCCTTGTTATTTTTGGATTAGTGTCACATTCGGTCCATGTACCACATATGTAATAACAAGACAGATTTTCCTTGTGATCATTAAGCACATTACAGGTCCCAGGCAATGCAACACAGGTCTGACAAGCATTATTATCAGAGTTATATTAAAGTCTCTATTTTCTCTGTTTTCAGTGCATTAGTCAGGGAATCAGTCATTCATCTTCATGCAGATGCCGTGTTTCTGTCAAGGTTCTGTGAATTTCTACTTTCTCATTTTTATCCTTTCTATTTCCATACAATGATTTTATTTTTTCTACTCTTTCATACTCTTTTTTTTATCTTTTAGGTCTAGATTTGCATTTGAGCCTTGTATCACATTTCTGACTTCTGCATGATGTGTTGTATTTCATACTTAAGCATTTCAGTCATTGATAAAACATTTAGCTGATCTGTCTTTGTGATTTGGCGCTTCAGTTGGCAGGTGTGGCGTTAATAATTTCTTCCTGATTTTCTGATTTCCTCAGTCATGAAAGAATTTGCTTTAGCTTTTTTGAGTTTCAAAAATGTGAAAATTGCTGCAACTTCTAAATGTCTATCAAAAAATGTAGCGAACACAGCTGCAAGGTTTTTCTCTTGAGTCACCACTTTCTGGTTTTAGGAGCTGAGCTTTGGGGGATTGAAGGTCCAGATCAAAGATGGATTGGCTCATCTACCTTTAGATTATTTCTCCCTGTGGCCAGATAAACATCTAAAGCGTGTACCCTTTTTGAGTTAGGTCTCTGAGAATAGCTTCATATAATGTCTCTCCATCAGCAGAAACCACAGGAAATGATAGCCTTTTATGATATGAAATAGAGGTGATCTGTTATGGCTACACCTTATTTCCTTTGCTAAAGGAACAGGTGCAATTCAATCTTTTTTTCTGTAATGTGGACAATATGATCAATTCCACTGATACTGCTGCGTCAAGCGAAGTTGTCTTCGAGGTCCAGCTGTAGGTCTGAATGTAGGTGTAATTCAAATACTACATGATATTCACTGCATCTGGGACTAACTCCCCCCTCACCGTCATCCCAACCCCTCCTGCCATACACAGAGAGCTTTTCTTGTGTTATAACAGCATCACCTACTGGCCTCAGTGCAAATCACAAACTGTGCAAATAATTCTCCAACTTGTATTTCTCCAGGGGAGGGCAGCCACGAGCCTTGGATGTGCAAGGTTACACTGCCGACATAAGTCTGTTAAACTCAAAAGTTTGAGCCACATTTTATTTGAAATTGGTCCAGGCCGTTAACTCAGAGCTAAACGGGAGGAATAAATGTTATATCGCCCTGTTACACGCTCCCAGCACACATCTTGCAGCCCGAGAAAGTTAATGCTAAAGGACTTTGTATTCTCAGCATTTTTAGGAATTAAAGAGTTGTTGAATTGCATCCTCCATATTAAAATTCTGAGCCCAAGTGTGGGTGATTGTTGTGATGGTAACTAATGCTGCCCAGTGCTGGTGCTTTAGCTGCAGGCATGGCTTCCCCCAACCCCTTAAAGTTTCTGTCGCTCAAAACCAGAACCCTCTTAGCTCCCCTTTATCATCTTTATAACCCAAATAAATGAGTACATAAATTTCATTCACCGATTGCTTGGTATTGGGACTGTGGATGGGAAATGAGCTCACTCAGATTTGATTGATCAGATGTGAGTGAGCTCCTAATAATTTTAGGATTAAGCTGAAGAAGACAGGATGACAGCGGTGCACACTTTATTTTATAATAAAGCCCACATTGGTAACCGAGCAAAGTGTTAAAGATCAAAAGTCCTTCTGCTACATTTTCAAATGACAATATGGCGGTTTGATGTTGATGGAATCCTGATAATTTACTAAAAAGATGTGCTGTGTGTATGGTGACAAACTACCCACAGATTACTGCCAACATGTTTGCAAAAAGCAAATAAAAAGTCCGTTAACATGTTTGAATCTGTTATCAGCGAGATGATGAGCAGAAAACTGATAGTGTCTGTATTTGCCCACACAGTGGCTGCTCTCATAATTCATTAATTTAAATTCAGACATATTGAAAACATCAACAATGGCTATATGATGGGAATATTGTTATAGCCAGAGCTTCATTTGCACATCATACAGATGCCAGTGAAGTATATCTCAAAGTGCATCTTATGCTTATCTAAATGAGAAAAGACAGATTTCTTGCGACTTCAAAATTCTGATTCTCAATTCCCAGCATACAACGAAAGGGGCAAAAGATAAAACACACACCTTAAAGATCATTAGCAATTAATATTTGGGGATTCGTGAAGAAAAACAGCGTTAAACACTTGTTTAATAATTCATACTATAAACAAGAAAGTCTCCCACTTCCTTAATAATTTAGACGTAAGCTAATGTTGATTTATTCAGGAAGGTCTCTGCCACCAGCACCGCCTGGAGTGCCCAAATTTGAATTAAAGTAGGACAGTAGCAGGCGAGTCTGTAATAACATTTGTATAATTTTATTATTGCTCTGGGCTCAGTTCATTTCCTCCTCCAGTAGCTGCGTGAAATTGTTTGATTCTGGAAACTGCCTTGAGTCTGCGGCTCTGGGGTTGGAGGGTGGTACAGGAACAGGAAGGCATGCGACACTCTCTCTCTCTCTGTGTCTGATGGTGTCAGAGAGACAGACCCACACATACATACTCAACCCTATGTACACACATGCATGGAGAGAGATAAATAACTTTATTACTCTGGGTTTTGTAATACTGTTACATTCTCTCACTTAATAACTCGAGCTGTCGTGAGAACATGATTGATATTCCCACTCACCTTGTCATTTATGATGAATACTTTACTGCATTTATGTGAGGAAAGCTAAGAAACAGGATAACTCATTCATTACATTATCCCATTACATTATCAAATCTTATAAATGTGAGAGTTTATGTTTACGTCTTCTGTCGGCAGAGAGATCGCCATTTCTTGTAAATATTAGTCAAAGAAAGTCACTTGCGCGATTTCTGTGCAAAGAGTTTGTTTGCAAAGAAGCTGATCTGATGAATTTCCAGCTTTTTGTAACTTTACAACTAAGAAACATTTCATTTCATCGGGCCCACGAGGAGGTATTAAAGTTCATAATCATTTTGGAGGTTTACTAAGCTATCAAGTCTTATCGTGTGATTTCTAGTTTGTGGTGTTCCTCTACTATATTGTGATTTTGTTTACCAATGATAGGACTATCATTTCCAAAATGGTAATTTACAAAACTCTGATTACTCTAACACAAACAATCAAGTTTGGGAGGTATTAGCTCGTGTAACACACACCTGAGACCCCGGTGGCTTTGACACAGGAAGGGAGGGTGGAGAAGTTCTGATTGGTTTCCTCGGGGCTCTGCTTCCAACTTCCCACCCGCACACATTCCCTCACTCCTCCTCCTCCTCCCTTCAATTCCTTTATGCAGAGCAGCCCAAACTGCAGTTTGATGAAACACATTTGTTTGACTTAACTCTTGCCTCGCCATCACGACTAAATCTCGAAGGCCTGTCGGTGTAATGTGGCCCAACAGCAATTGGGTTAATGAGAGGATATATGTGCAAGTGTGGGACTTGACCGGAGGAGCTGTTTTCCATTTGGGTTTGGTCTGCTCGTGTTATTAGGGAAACCTTTATTATTGTTGCCCTCTAGTGGGAACCATATAATAGGATTACATTTTATTAGAGCCTCCCAGCATTACCCAAGCAGCCCCCTCCTCTTGTCTCTCTTCCCCTCTCAGTAGTGTCACTCCTCTGTCCACTGTGGGTGGGATGGGTGCATTTGGGGCTGAGAGGGAAGCTAAAGAGCGGAGCTGCAAGTGATATCATACATCAAGGATCCTCATCTTTTCTGAGTCACCGAAAAAGTGACTTGTCAATATAAAATGTTGATTTTTCATAACTTTTGTCAAATTGCATATTGAAGCACTTTTCAGACAGCAAAATGGATTTTAGTGTGTATGCCAGAGTGAAGTGAAATCAACTGTAATAACTCTGTTGTATTCTACTATAAATGTCTAATATCTCTGTGAAGTGAATTTGGATATTGGATGTCAGTGGAAAAAGGCGTAACGACACAACTGCACAAGAGTCCATTGTTAATGTTTAACCTTTCAGGGCCATGATGATATCACTTGATTTTTGTTGCGGCAGCAGAGAAATTCTACAAAGCTTAATTTTGTAGTGCAAAAGATAATATTTGATGAACAGTTCAGGCCTAAAACTGTGCAACCCTGCAGGGCGGATTGAGTCAGGCTCTGGAGCAGCTTCAGCACTTCCCCTTATCCATCCCACACCCTTACATAACCATGGGCCATCAAACGGGTGTGGTGAGTACAGCAGCAGTTATTAATATGGTCTGAGGCTATAACAACATCTCCCTCAGTCCATACTAGTTTGGAAGGATCAGGTACCCCAAATTTCCCTCTGTAGGTACACTGGTTCTTTAAAGTCAAGGCCCCTCAACAGCATTATCAGTAGACGTGAATGTGTTTCGAGAAAAAGTAGTATCTTTATTCATTGGTAATAAAATGCACATTCAGATGCAGAAAAGTCTAGACAGCAATAATGATGATAATACACGGCCTTCCTTTTGGTCTTAAATTGAGATTAGAGTCCAGCTTTAAAGTGAAATTGTGTAATTTCTGATAAACAGCAGCCAATTTAGGTCACAAATATGAACAGCGAAACAAGATTTCAACAAAAAGGAAAGCGGTATAAACAACCAACTGACTCAGTGATGTCCCTAACAACAGTATTGATTTAAAGTTTACCAACATGAGCTACCACAAGCCGGCGGTCACAGCCTTCCAAGTTAGGCAGGAGCTGGAAACACGTCACTGTATCCTCTTGGATTGTTCAACAGTTAACAAATTTAACTCAGTTCATTCCTTCCCGAGATGTGTTCAGTGTTCAGGTTGTGACAGGGAGGATTGATAACCCAGCAAATGATGTTGTTCCTCTGTTCCACAACATTCCTGCAAATAAAAAAAAAAAACAACAACAAAAAACTCAAAAACAAAACAAAACAAACAAAAAAAAAAAACTTCTCCGGGTTCCTCTATCATTCTCTCTTGTGTGTACATTTATAACTCTATGATGTCATTCAGGCTCGGCAGTCTCTGTTTGGGGCAAATGCACATCTGCAACCAATCTGGATAATTTGTCCACCACAATATGGTGTAGTCAGCCAGCGCTCGCCTGCTGTTGCTGCTGCAGCAGTAAGGTTTAAGGAAAGTACCACCCTTCCACATAGCAGCTTTGGAACAATGACAGATCTGTGCTGTTTAGTTTTAACAACATGTGATGCATATTTAAAATACGAAAGTGAGAGCATCCCATTATGAAAGATTTACATTTTTGTGTGGGAAATGGGTCCTGTATGGGCCTGGGGTGTCACCTGCTCACTACAGTTTGTCAGATTAATGGCATTAAAAAAAAAAATATGTGTATGGATTTGTGGTAGTCAGGACTTAGTATATTGTGATTTTGCTGGCTGGTAACCTCTGGGGCAAAGAACTTCATGGTAACACTTCAATCCCATCGTTTGTTTTTCTCCGTTGGGACGTACTGGTCAGAAAAGTGGAAAGTTTAATGGTCTCTGGATTGGATTGGGGATAGGGGATAGCTGGCCGCTCCTCAAGAGCAATTCTGTATATCATCTGCACAAAGATACAGTGAGAGGGAATTTTTTTTGATTGTTAAAAGAAGTGGAAAATGGTTGTGTGAGTATGCATGCATCCATCAGTCACCGGTCCCTCGACATGACTTTCTTATTCCGCTGTTACTTAAAAAACAAATTTTGGATTCAGTCCGCTCCCTGGGCACACTCTTGACTCCTAAGCCTGTTTATAAATATTTCACTCAAATTGATGTTTCCTCTGTTCTTATGATGGATTCTGTTACAATAACATGCCTGGACTGATTTAATGTCATTGCTGCTGTTAAAAACAGTAGTTTTCTGTGAACAGTAGGGGGCGCAAGTGCAGACATTTCAGCCATATTTCATTGTACACGGATATGTTTAGAAAAAAACAAATGTATTAGTTCTATGTCCAGATGGGCACAAAAGATTTCTCAGACAATAATCGTGCATATTTACAACAGGAATGTCTTTAAACAAGTCATTCCTTCACTGTCTCCATCCCCCAAGTAATTCTAAAAGCCTCGGAAGTGCCTCAATCTTCCTGAAATCATGCATGGTTGAACATTTGAAATGAGCTCGACATCACCCTCAGGCACTGATTCAGACTTGATTGGGGCAAGGCAAGCTGCAAGTGCTTATTTATCCAACTACGTCATCTGGAGGTTGTCCAAAGGGCGGAAAAAGAAACTGAAAAGATTACAAAGGAGAAACTACAGAGTGAGAATTTCATTAAGCACGTTCCGTTAATTTCATAAGTTGATTCCCGGCTAATCAACAAGTAGTCTAATGCACATGGCAGAGTGTATGGCGATGTATTGGAGAGACAGGCTGAGATAGGTTAGATGTTTGAGAGGCAGGAAAATTGAAAAAGAAAAGAAAAAAAAAAAACTACGCCAACAATCTATATAATTATCATCATCTGCTGCTTTTCCTCCCTGGCAAAGAAACACTCCATCCATTTGTAGAAATCGCCTCAGGGAACGTTACATCAAAACTAATCATAACGATTAAAATCAGCTTCTCTGAGAGACGGAGGCAATAGGCAGGTTGGAGGCAGGAGGGTGTTGTAAATGCAGAAAGAGGAAAAAAAAAGATTTCTTTATTTGATTTTATAAAAACATAAACTCAACAAAGACTGAGGCTCTGCTGCTGTGTGATCCCCTTTGCTCGCAGTTTTATTCTGCAGATTGGTTTAGACTGGGGCAGAGACATGAGCTAATTGTATCCTGATCTTTGCCTTGAGGGGTTTCGGAGCCCTGGAGCAAGTATTCTCTGTATTTTGTTCTGTCTACCTTAGCCAAGCTATTGCATTTCTCACTGGTGTAGGAAGAGAAGCAGATCGTGGGCCAAATCGGAAGGGGGAAAAGGTGCTCAAAAAGATACTTTGTGCCCTTCTATGTTTCAGGTAAGCGGGGATTTATTTGGTTTGCTATTATTTTTCCGAGGCTGGATGGACTGGGACATTGAGGCGCAGCAGCTTTTACGCATGTGCCAAGCGATTCGAGCGGTACAGTTCTTAAAAAATATTTAACCACTTCCTGGCTATTGTTCCTTAGTAACTGTACAAATGTATGCGCGGATCTACAATATACCAGGCTGTGTAACATCTCGGCTCGACCGGCGGCGGATTAGACTGCGATCTTGTCGAGCAAACACTCTTAGTTATCCACCGTGTGAATTCGCTCCTGGCGCGTTTCAGCTGCGAACACATCACTGTCTCCGTGTCGCTGTTTGCTGGAGCTGTAACTTGTTCATAACTTACTCAAACCTCGCGTTTAAGGTTTCCATTATGTTCTTTTCTTTTTAAGAAGTCAGTTTTGTCATGAAACAGTTCTGCTTCCTGGCTGCCCCAGATCGTCTAATGAAAGACGCCATTGTGGAGTAATTTTGCCGCAGGCTTTTTTTTTTTTTCCCTCCTTCTTCTTTTTTCTTATTCTTTAAGACAGGATGTACCTTTTACACACATCAGTGCAGATTCTGTGAGGCAACCTCTCATAATAAGATACCGAGAATCGTATTTTAGTCAAATGAACGCAGAAAACAGGAGCGAATTTGTGTCCTCTCTTTTCCTTTCCTGGCTCTCTGACCGCGCCGTGCGTAATCAACTCCAAGGTCCGGATGCGAATCGGCGAAATATAGTTTACCAAGTAATACTCTGGGCCTGTGTCGTATATGGGACTCGCAAACGCAAACGTTTCTCTTCGTTAAGTTTAAACTTTTAAAATGTAAATATATATATATATATATCGATCATGCTTGGTTACTTAAAAGGCGTCTCGCCGCGCTGCAGGAAGGACAGGACGTGACGTTGATTTAATGTGACACCGTGGATTAAAAAATCCTCTAACTTCAGGTCACCTGTGAGGAAAAGCCTGTGCTGGGTTCCACCAGATTTCAGGGGGTATGCATGAATAAACCGTGAGGCTGAGCTGTTGGCTGGTCGGGACCGATCACTTGATGGCGCTGTAGCAACAAAAGCGCTCCACTTTACTGTATGTACAGCATCTGTATCCGCCGCATCTGTTCCCCATTAAAATTACAGCTAACAAACAGACTGATCTCGGTGGAAGACAAATATTTAGAAGGCAGATCAGTGAGTCGATGTAATATTTGTCAGTGTGAGCCATCAGCTGCCTGGCTATGTTAGAAGCCCTTGGATGGAAATGCTGCTGCATTTCATGTTATGGCTGTGCCACTCCTGTGCCCTGAGACAGTTCAGGCTGTGCCAGTGAACATGCACCACCTTTTCCAACACCCTGCAGCAACGCAGTGTTCATCAACTTCCTTATCGGTGATGTCACTGCCACAAGAGCTCCACAGTATTTGTGATGAAACACAAAGAAATGATGTGCTGGTGTTAAATAAATACCAGACTAGAAGTGTGACATGGAACTTGCTTGGACGTGAAGTCAGAAACTGTGTAGGAGTTCAGACTGGCTTTTATTCATTGTTAACGGAGAGGCTCAGGCTCTGTTGCCTCTGTGATTCAGGGATTCTCAAACACAGGTTGAGTCGCTTTGATCCAGATTAACTGCAAATGATTATTTCCCTCCTTATGTGCCACCTCTGCCATCAACAGTTAAATGTTTTATTCAGGTATCATATTTTAACCAGCACAGTTTATTTACATTATTTACATTTATTTTCACCCAGGAAACCTTTTGCTGAACGCCAAAGTGTTTTTACAGTTTTGCATTTACACATTTTGCCCCCCCCCCCCCCCCCCAAAAAAAAAAAAAAAACAAACAAAAAACAACAACAACTACTTACACCAGCGGTACTGCTGTTAAGAAATATGCTTTAGGAAAGAAAGCCAGCTGTAAGCTAACTAAAACTAATAAACTGACTACTCCATACAGACATCTGCATACATTTAAACTACATGTATTGAAGACACACAAAAAACTCCACTATTACGATAATTCAGGATTCACCGGATGTCAAACACATAATTTACTGGAAGCTTAACAGTGATATCAGGAAATGATTGTAGCCTAAGCACCCTTGGCAGCTGTGACTAGTTACCTCACACAGACTAATGTCTGTTTCTAAAATGCATGGATACACACTCCTGACCACCAGCCTACAATATACGCCCAGGCCTTTTTGTTATGACAGTCTCTCTACCTGTTTTTTTTTTTTTCCCCAGCGACTGAAGTCAGCCCAAAGTCTGTAGTTGTCTGTGTGTGGACATTTGAAACAAATGGCCGTGGGCACCAAAGCAGAGACAACCCATCCAGATTATGTAAATACCAGTCTGCCTGCCTCAAACTGAATGTTAATGCTCTGATCTGAAATGCTAATTGTGTCTTGTGCGATATGTCGAAACACTGAAATGCTGCATTGTGGGATGGAAAATTTGAAAGCTAGCTTGTTGGATATGCTGATCCCGACAGGCCCTTTGATTGCTGCAATGACAGACATATACGTGCCTCCCAAGTTATGGGAGTGTTTGTGGGTAACAGCCTCCATTATCGGAGACACTGAACAAAAGATGTAGTGTCTTTTGCTTTGTTTTTTTATTCTAAGTACAAAAATTATGATGTCACTGGTGGAAAACAACAGAATACAAACTACAACAACCAACGTAGGCTACTTTATGCTTCAATGCAGTGTGTCTGTTTTAGATTCGCTTGTGTATACAACAAGATTAGACAAACAGAGTAAGGAGGCAGAAGTATACATGTCGACGTCTTGCACACGGGATGGAAACTTTGCACAGGAGCTTTGTGTAGCTGTGTGCTAAATTCAAAATGGCAACAGGTAGGAGAAGAGTTGATGCAGGGGATCTGGAGTCTGGCTGATGACATCAGTGGTCAGTCCCACGTTCACATGTTGTTGATGTCGTGACCTTTGAACTGTCCTTGAGATACAAGTTTTAAAGGCAGCTATCTGGCATGGACGTTACTCCCAGAAAGGGTCCGCGACACGTTACTATTACTTCCACCAACTTCGAATGATTCTGTGATATAAGCACACAATCCCACCACCCGCTACCCCCTTCCACCTCCCACCCAGCCACCCATTCCCTTTCACTCTCTCTTCTCTCTCCCTCTGCAATTTTCCATAATGCCTTACAGATTTTACACTCAATCCACCTTTGCGATGACAAGGCTTTGAGGAAATCCAATTCCACCAAGCTGTTTTCAGAACTTACTCTCCACAGGCACACACTCACCCTCACACTCACACACACACACACACACACCACCATCTCCACAAATTAGTCAGGGAACAAATTACCTGCATTCTGAGTGTGATCCCACGCACTTTGCCGGCTGCCTTACACAGGTCCCCTTTTGAAGAGCAGCCATGTGATTTCTCTCTCTTCTGCCCTGCAGGCCCCTTTGCCTTCTGCAAGGGATTCTGGAGTTGAATTTTAAAACTATGTATGGCTGCTGCCTGCGCTTATCAGAACGTGCACAAGCGGCATGCAAATCAGACCAGGATCACACTCCGCATTGGAGGCCTACACTCAAAGGCAAGCTTAATTGCTAATTGGGTATCTAGGTGTGAAACTCACACTGCCAATGAGAAATGCGAATGTGGATGTTTTAAGGCCAGTGGTTGAACTAATTAATTTTAATCTGAATGTTATTAAAAATTGTGGATTCCTTGCATTTTCTATGAAAAACAGCCTAGGAGAGTGCTGTGGCAGTACTTTTAACAGCAGTTGGACATGTTGTGTCTGATTTTTTAAAAATTTTTTTACACTCCATGATGTCATTAGTGGGGTGGCCTTAATTTGCTGATGAACATGGTCATCCATTGTTGTACAGTAAATCTGACTTTTGTGAGGCTTTAAGCCAAAGGTAGACTCTTCTCTGTGGGGGGTGGGGGGGGGGGGGGGGGGGGGGGGGTTAGAGGGTTATGGTCTGATACTTTTAATGTGATGTGTTTGTGTCAGTAGAAAGATGTTGACTCAGTCAGGTGGCCACTTGTGTGTGTGTGTGGTAAATAAAAGGTGTATTATTATTCAGATGCTGGGTTAGGGTACTTTTGGTTCGTCATCTATTGAAGTTGGGGACTTTGCTGAACTGTTGTGTTGAATGGGGTTTTTGCTGCTGAACAATGGGGCAGCAACATCAGGAGTCCCATTCAAAAAAAAAAAAAAGAAGGGGGGGGTGAAGACCAGCTGTGGAAGGTCCATCCAGATGTGCGCTTTGACCAAACTGGCACAATCCATTTTATTTCTTTATTTTGATTTGTGCTTTTTTTCCCCCTGTCAATGAGCCTTTGCTGGCTTCAGTTTTTCTGACTAAATGCGGCACACATACCTGCCGCTGAAACAGCGACAGCCCAAAAAGAGCCGCAGGCGCTCCGATGCTAATGTTGTCGGGGGCTTTGACTTCTCCCAGCCATTGCAAAGACGCCGCTCCGTGTGACAGCCACGGCGCCGCGCCGCTCTTCCCCCGGTGCCTCCGTTCAGAGCCGCTCTTTTTGCAGGTGTGTTGGACAACAGAAAGGGGAGGTGGGAGGAAAAACAGAAGAAAAAAAAAATCGCCGATCGCGTCACATCTGTTAACCTTTAATTTAATATATTTTTTTTTTCTAACAAAAGAAAAAAAAAAAAAAGCACCAACAACTCTGCGCGCTAATGGACGAGACGGATATCATGGATCTAACGCATCAGAAAGCGAGAAAGCGGCCGCGTCCAATCAGTTCCGCGGATGAGTCGGTGCACGCTTCCCTCAAACGGCTGCCGATCCGGGCGGCCGACTGCCGGGATCCCTCTCTGATGTTCTCGGTCAGGGCTGAGCCGGTGCCCGCAGCGTCTCTCAAGCAAAATGACCACTCGGTGACTTCATCTCCAACCACAGTGATGCCGGCGCAGGTAAACGCGTAAAAAAAAAAGTCTGCATTTGTGTGGAGAGAAAGAGGAGGAAAAAAAAAAAAGAGAGACACTGGGGGGTCAACCTGTCACTTCTGCTGGAGGAGCCGAAGTGAATGGCTTTTATTGAATGTGTGTGTGTGAATGGATTGTCCTTAAATGTACACTGCCCGCCTCATGGTCACCTTATTACGGCGCCTTCTGTTTTCTGCTCTCTGCTGTAATTTTTACTTAAATCTTCCCTTTTCGCTCTCTTTCTTTGTACATGTTTGGTACATCTAAATCTACTAATCCCCACTAAATGAGATCTTCCAGACATGTTTTCTCTCTCTCTCTCTCTCACACACTCTCTCTCTCACTCTCTCTCTCTCTCTCTCTCTCTCTTTCTCCCATCTTCATTCAGGCTCTGAAACTTTTGGGGATAAAGTAATTTTCTTCTGTGAGCTGAAAAGAAATTGTCTTGCTAATGGTGTTTGTAGGTTAACAGGAGACAGTTTCTCCAAATCCTATTACAGTATTCAAATCGAGAGTCATTATTGCTCATTTCCAAGACTGCAAGATTGATGCTCCAAATTAATTTGGTTTTGGAGATTATGGCCCACAGGAGTGGATGCATGTGCTTTGTGGCAACATTCAGGTCAAGGTCAGTCTGCTCTAACTTGCACAGGAGAGAAAAAAAAAAAAATCTTCCCTTGCTCTCCTGCTCTGTTTGAGTGTGTTGAATAGCAGAAACGTTTCGTTTTTCTCAGGTCAGGTTGTTGCTATTTCGCTCGAAATATTTGAAATGTTATCAAGCTCGCCTAAACGTGCCATCATGTTTTGTTTCGCTTTGTTTTTTTTTTTTTGTTTTTTTTTTTTGCCTTTTGTGTTTTCTGAAACAGGATAATCGCTCAAGCATGTCCAGGCCCATGATCACACGGTCACCAGTGTCTCCCTTAAGTAACCAGGGCATCCCCACACCTGCACAGCTCACCAAGTCCAACGCTCCCGTGCACATCGACGTGGGCGGACACATGTACACCAGCAGTCTGGCCACCTTAACGAAATTCCCAGAATCCCGGTGAGTCTCCTCTGCCATGTTTGTGTATTTTGAGTTTGCGGTGGAGCCCAAGTTTGTGTTTTTGTTTTAGTTTTTTTTTTTGCCCACAAGCGGAACAGGACATGAAATTGTGATCGACTGTGAGGTATTTTTTGGTTTAATGTTCCAGTCTGATGGTGTCAGCATCAGAATTCCCTCACTGTTTTATGCTTAATGTCATCCTGTGACATTAAACAGTCAAATGTCACATCTCTTCAAATCACAAAAATACCTTACGGACGCAGTGAGTTTTTATCAAACATTTGCTCCACGTATCTCTTCAATTAATCAAGTCGTATCACAATATGCCCCCTTGTCACGCACCAAGCCCACAGTTATTTTGAGTAGTAAACAATTTGTGAGTGCTTTCAAGTGCAGCATGCAGCACTCAGACAAAAGCAACTTGGTTATTCTGACAGATGTCACAGCAGCAGTAAAGGGCCAAAGGGCATGGGGCCATCTGGAGGCTTGGAGGCCGCGCTGTCGCTCCAAGCGTGGGCCTGGGGGTGACTGGCACCCTGCCTAAGGCAACCAACAACCAGCTGGGCCTGACCTCTGTAGACCACCTCTGTGTTTAGTATTTTCCTTTCTTATTATTTTTTATTTTGGTCTGTCTCTGTTTCATTCTGTCTGCATGTGTGTGCTAAGGTGTGAAGAAACCTTTCTGAGCTTGAGAAAATTGAGTGAGTCACAACCTTTTTCACACGCTTCTGCTTCTCTGTGTCATCTTTGACTCTCTTTCTGCTTCTTGAATCACACCTATTCTCTTCTCCCACATGCGGTGCAGGAGTGTTCTCCACAGCAGTGCTGTACAGATTCTGTTTTAAGTGGAAGAATACAATGAATTTTTATTTATTTTTTTTAAATTTTGACATGTGCTTCTTCCTCCCTCCCTTTCTATCTAACCTGCCCCCCCCCCTCCTGCGTCTGTCGGTAGAATTGGTCGACTCTTTGATGGCACAGAGCCTATAGTCTTGGACAGCCTGAAGCAGCACTACTTCATTGACAGGGATGGACACATGTTCCGCTACATCCTCAACTTCCTCAGGACGTCCAAGCTCCTCATCCCAGATGACTTCAAAGTGAGTGGCCATCCATCCTAGAAACTAGTCAGCAATCCTACAACTTAACACACACAATGAATGCAAAGGCCATGGTCCACTTTTGCAAAATATATCAGGGCTCTTCCAAACAAAGCTCGACCCTGATGCTTTACTCATTATGGGATGCAGTTTGATCCCCTCCAGCCAAAGAGTCTTTGACATATGTAAGAGAAGCGATAAGTTTGCATCCATGGCATCAATGACCACAGTGCACGTGTTCTACTGTTTCTGCATTGCTCCGTGTTCTCATACTCCTTCTCTGTGCAGGGTGAGTTTCACTTTATGTGACACAATAACATTCCTTCTTTTTTACTCTTATGTGTCATTTAGTCAGTAATTACTTAGCTTGCCCCGAGAGAAAACAAATAACCACGTTATCTGATGGACTGTCCACAGTGTGACTCAATCAGTGGAAAGTATGTCAGCTAAAATAAGCAGAGACAAAAGACAGACTCAAGTTCATGCTAAGGCCACTTTCACATTGGTTAGAACAGTGAGAGGCACATGAGAAAAGTTTTAAGCCCTGCAGTCCTGCAGGTAAAGGATTCCCTCCACTGCCCGTCGCGCCAAATCTCCTCCACTCTTCATCTTTTGTAATTTTTGCAGAATATTTTCTTGGCTAAGGGTTTATGGGGGGGGGGGGATGCACATTAGAAAGAAAATCACAACCTTAAACTGATTAACTTAAGTCTGGTTTTGGTTACTTTGTTCTTTGGCAAAGCAACATGTATTCTGTGCTACATTTAGCAAGGACTCTTCAGTTCATTTCAGCTTGTTTGTAGTGTTGTGTGTTAAAATGTTTCATATTTCCAGTAATTATTTCAAAGACCAGTGAGCCATTATCTCCGCAATTCTGTCATTTTGTTGGTCCAGTTGTGGAGCAATTTTGACTAGTTTAGGATTAGTAGACAAGAGACAAGACAGAGCTGGCAGGTGAGAACCTCAAAGCCACCAAGAAGTCCCAAACCTGCTCCTTAAAAAAGATGTTATGTTAAAAATGTATGAATATAAACAGAAGAACAATATCAAGTATTGATTCATTAATTCTGCTGATCTTACATAGTACCAAGCATGTAGAAGATAATATCCACATTTCCTCTCACTCTTGCAGGATTACAGTCTGCTGTATGAGGAGGCGCGGTACTTCCAGCTCCAGCCCATGCTTGCAGAGCTGGAGCGCTGGCGCCAGGACCAGGAGCTGGGCCGGGTGTCGCGTCCCTGCGAGTGCTTGGTGGTGCGTGTCGCACCTGACCTGGGCGAGAGAATCACACTCAGCGGGGACAAAGCCCTGATTGAGGACGTGTTTCCGGAGATCGGTGACGTCATGTGCAACTCTGTCAATGCCGGCTGGAACCATGACTCCACGCACGTCATCCGTTTCCCACTCAATGGCTATTGCCACCTCAACTCTGTCCAGGTAACAGGAGATTTGAATGGTGTGGGTGAAGGGTCATTTATATTGAGCTTATTCCTCAAAAGGTATAAAAAGTCAAACATGGATACAGTTTTTTTATATTTTTCCCTTCCATTGTGAGCTCAAGGAACTGAAGTGATGACATTACACTGTACACTTTTCAAATTGTACTTATGTCTGACTGAAAAATCGTATCTTTTTTTAAATCGAATCAAATTACAAAAACAGCCTCGAAGAAAAATAAGTTCTTTGATGGGTTCATCAAAGCATCAGTTTAGTAAGTCATCATTACACAACTCTACCACCATCTTTACTTTTCTGTGATCTGACTGATAATTATTTTCACTTTGGGTCTGGAGCTGTCTAATATATAATATAAAAACAGTCGGTCTACAATAGTTTTATTTATTTTTATTTTTTATGTAACCCCTTGCGACGCTCCTAATACAGCCTCCTGTATTAATTACAAAACCGTTAAAAGTTTAAACATTCAATCTTAAGATTACGTTCGTGCCAACCTGCTAAAATTGTACCATCAAGTGCCTTATTGTAGACTTTATCCCATCAAGTGAATGATAATTGGGCTTCTGAAATCAAGGTGGAGAGTTACATGAATGTGCAAACTGGCTGACAGCAAGAGGATGTAGACAATTCAAGATGCAGTGGGACATTTAAGTAGACATAAAATGAGATGATGCCCCTGAGTGTCTGAGGGGGTTGGATCAATGCTCAATTTAAAATCAAAATCAAGCCAAGCAACTCCATATATTTTTGTTAGGGAACAGCCAAGAAACAAATTGGTGGGACACATTTTTAGTAAGATTTCTTACCAAATAGTTGTTCAAAGATAGACTTGCACGGATCCAAAAGAATCCAGATGAATTAGTGTGGGACTAGCACAATTTTTGTGGAGGGTAGTGATACAGTTCTGCAGCAAAATAAAGCAAAGTTAGAAAACTCATCTTGCTGTAACGCTTTTAAGGTGTTGGGAAAGTTGTGATTTGTAGAGCAACGAAACTGTGAGTTGAAGTCTTCCATTATACAAGTTTCATTGGAGGACTGAAGGCCAGTGTAATCTTGACACTGTATAGAAAGGATTAAATATTATTCTACCCTCTGGGTTCTTGGCCAGACCATACTTGTAAGACTAAAAAAGGACTGTAAAATCAAAGCTTCTGCATTCAGAAAAATGTGTTGAATTCATCTCTTACATTCGGCATGCATTTGGCAATATTGTATTTTTCTAATTGCATATTGATATTCTACTAATTCATTGATGGTGAAATCCTCAGTTATGCATCAATAAAAGATGGAGGAGAGGCATATTTAAAAAGATTTCACAATCATTTGGACTCTGTCTCCGTCTGAGGAACTCAAATCTCCATCTCCTTCCCAAAAACACACAAACAAACCCGCCTCTGAAGTGTGTGAGTCGTGGAGAGCGAGCAAGAGAGTGAGCATGCTCCCTAGCAGGTTATCCCCAGGCAGGGCCCATAATCCTGTTTGGTTATTAAAGCACGCCGGCGGTGGATGCTGTATCTGCGGCTAATGGAGGCAGGGCGGGGGTTTTGAGAGAAAGAAGGGGGGCATAGAGAGCTGCCAGCATTAGGGGGACCTTTGTAGTTTTGGCGGAGGCTTGAGCCTGGGGCAGGGGGAGAAACGGAGAGAGGGGGTTTTGCTGAGCAGCCCACACTGAGCCAAGTGGCAGAGAGAAAGCCTCACTGCTCCCTGGGGCCTCTTCGATGGAATGTGATCCTACAGCACCCCCGGACACGTCTGTAGATGTCTGCAAGGCTGCGAGATCAGGAGCTACTACACACACACACGCACAAGCACACATATACGCAGGAAAACAATGAAAATGAGGCATGAGGCAAAATGAGAGGCTCTTGGTTCTGTGGAAGTCTCATCCAAATTCCCGTCACAGGCCGTATGTCACTGCAGCTCGCTCCCAAAGCTGTTTCCAATGCTAGACTTAGTACTAACTGTGCAGTGGCTTTCCAGTTTTGTAGTAATGATTTAAAGGGCAAAGGTTACAAGAATGTGTTTGCACCACAGCTTATGCTCCACAAATAAATTCATCTGGCATCTGGATTACAGCGTTGATATAATCAAAGATACATGAGGAAGAACTGTCGGTCACTGGGCTGTTTACAAAGAGTGGTGATGATGCTCATTCCTTCTAAAACCATTTACCGGTATTATCACTGACAGCTCCCTCCTTCCTCTTCCGACTCTATTATAGGTTCTAGAGCGTCTTCAACAACGTGGCTTCGAGATCGCCGGCTCCTGTGGCGGCGGTGTGGACTCATCCCAATTCAGCGAGTACGTCCTGAGGAGGGAACTGAGGAGGACAGGTCAGCGAGGACCCAATTCAAACAGGATAAAGCAAGAGCAGCTGGACTAGAACCCTCCCGAGCAGTAGGAGGTGCTAGACTTTTCTGTGGCAGAAAAACACTTGATGCTGCAGAGCTCTGTGGACTCAGTTTTTCTTTGTTTCCTTGTTGATGTTTTTGTTTTCTTAAACTCGAGAACCATCCAGAGAATAAAAAAGGTGCAACAGGAGATTTTTGCCATAAGAAGATACAAGACGTTTGATAAGTTTGAGATTGCAAGGACATTTGTGATTGTCTAGCCCCCATAAGCCAATTTAAAAAGGATTTATATACGCTGGATCCCCAAACAAAGTTTGTTTTAAAACTTGGAGCCTACATTAGGTTGAATATGATTTCTATTATACCCATATAAATTAAAAAAATGATTTTATGGCTTATGTAGTATGTTGCATAGCTTGTCACCAGTGACTTGATTTTGACGTCTCACTGGCAAATTGGCAAAGTCTGTTTTTATCCCTCGCTGTAAAAAGGTCACTAATGTGTTGCTTACAGTACAGAATGTCTCAGTTGTCATAAACAGTTAGTTTCAACAAAGCAGCTTTTTTTTTTTTTTTTTTTTTTTTACAATTAACATGATGATGAATATTGTGATACAAATGAAGTGGGCTTTTTTTCTTTTTTCTTTTAAGTTTAATGGAAGTCATTTTATTAAAGTATAGTTGACATTAGTATCATCAAAATTTAACACCAGAGACCATTCTATAAGCAGTAAAGAAAATAATTTAGTAAATTATTATGTCACACCATTTGCCTCATTGGGGAGTGTGAACTACTAACCCCCATGTGCTATCTTGGGAATTATTTAATTGGATCATAATATTCCTCTGAGTGATGACCTGTAAAGCTTTTCATTGTATATGTGTTTGTGTTTTTTTTACATTGAATCTTTTTCAAGCAAATTTGTTGCCTCAGACGTGACTGAACAGATTAAAAGCTTATTGTACTACCCACTCCAAAATCACTCTTACTTGTAGCACATATTGATATGAAGTTGAATATAAAGTATTTCTAAGACGACTGACCCACCTACGCTCCCTAGATTTGAATAAAGAGGAATGTAGCAAAAAATGTGAAATAAATCTCAGCTAAAGTTGTCATGGTGTCTGCTCGCTCTTTTTACATCGCTGTAGGGACGGCTTTCGCATTTGCTATTTCTGCCCTGTGCAGCATTTCAAGCACAGTGGTTAGATAGTCGTTCTGTAAACTTATATTTACTGCAGCCATCCTTCCTCTGAAGGTTGTTTCTATCATTCTGAATGTGTTCGGTGGCAAACAAAGCAAAATCTTTGTACTTTACATTCTGCTTTGGCCCTTCAACCAGAGAGGTAAAGCTAACTTTACTAAAGCAAAATTGTACCTTGGAGGATATATGCTGGCGCATTGGTGACTTCTCTGGGCATCCTTTACTTAGTTATATTGAATAGAGCCGACTTCTCCACGCAAGTCCTGTCAGTTGTGCTTCCTCATATCCCTGCAGGGCCAAAATCCAAAGTGAAATCCCACACAGAGCCCTGTCGTCTTGTCTTCATCGCTTTTGGCAGAATCTCCACTTTCTTTGGCTATCTACATTTTATGCTATATGTCTCCCTTTCAGGCCTCTTTGCCCCAGATTCCCTTTTGACTGACTGTTATTCTCACAGGCTAGAGGTGTAACTGTGATGTGAGTGGTGCACAGCAATGCTTTGCTCTCAATCATAAAATCAAAACTTTCTGTGCCTGTGAAATTAACAAGAATTCATGTGGCAGTTGCAAAACACGCTAACTCCCAGTGGATGGTGCAAGAATTGTATGCAGAATTCAAGTGTTCAGTGCTGATGGAGCACTTATGTTTTCATAAATTGAACTATAATCAGATCACACATTAGACTTGTACAAAGCCATTTTTAAAAAGCGTTTCCATAAATTGAGAGTGTTCAGCATTTCACATTGGAAAAATATTATCTGCTAAGTTTTTAAAACTTTTCACAATTCTACTTTGAGCATTTGGGAAATTGCACGTATTTGTTTTCTTGCACACAGTTAAATGAGAAGTGGGTGTTCTTCTTAAATATGTGCAGTGAATATGATTCTAAGGCAAGTGGTCGATTAGCTTAGCTCAACATGAAGCCTTGAAACCAGAAGGCGATGACCCCATCCCGATGTAACAGAATCCACGTACGGGTACATTGAAAATGGCTTATTTACCTGTGCACTGGCTGGTAAGTGTGGTTAGCTAGACCAACAACGGACGGTGAGTCCTAAAATAAAATGATTGTTGAGAATGGTGTAAGAGAGAGAAAAAAAAAAGTGAACGCGTGTTTAGTTTAAAATTCAGCAGTACTTTTTATGCACCCTATGTGATTTTTAAGTTTGTTACCTGTGGGGCAGCCGATGTATAATGAGACCCTGTCCAGCCCTATTTTCTCCCACTTCCTGGATTTAGACTAACTTGAAAAAGAATTAGAGATATGTTTCTCTCAGGACACAGCCTGATGGAGAAAAGATGAATGGTATTAAGAAACTGACTTCCAGTCCTTTGGAGGACAGGGGTTTTGAGGAGAATAAAGTAATTTGAGATCCTCCTCTTTTCTGTGGCATGTCTGTGATCATGTCTCTTTCACTTCCTTTCTCTCTAGTGATTATTTCTAGTCATCAAAAGGCAGAGCAGGGCCTGGGGAAAGTGGCTGTGGCCATCTTTCCCTTGCTCCCCAGGCTCTGCTTACTCACCACTACTGAAGGTCAGTGGATGGACTCATTCACCTCCTCTTTAAATCACCAGCCCTCACTGTGCTCAGTTCTACAGACTAGTGCAAGCAGTGGCTATGCTCCTAATGAATGTCCTGACTAAATACACTAATTAGATGATGATATACTTTGTACTTTGGATTTATTCTTGTTCTATCTGCAGTCCTCATTCTCTTTTTTTCTGTGTTGATCTGTAGGTAATATTTTGCACTGTAGGTGCCTCCTAACTTTATTGAAAAAGCCTCTTGGCCATTTTTTGCCAGCAAGATAATTATAAATGTAACCTGTGGCAAAAAAGCAAAACACAACTCCCACACCTCTCCCTTGCCATTTCTCTCTCTCTATCTATCTATCTCTCAGTCTCTTGCTTTCTCTCTTTCTATCTCTCTCTCTCTCTTTCTCATTGTCTCTCTCTCTCTCTCTCTCTCTCTCTCTCTCTCTCTCTCTCTCTCTCTTGCTCCCTCCCCTCCTCCCCCACCCTCAGCCTCAGGAACTGATTTCAAATTTTCAAAGATATCTCATAGTCAGGCTGTGAGACTGAAGTCTCATAAATACCTTTATTATAATATAATGGCCACATATTTCGAGCCATTATTTCTAGTGGAAAAATTAGTTCATCTGTGTGATGAATGCCTCCACAGTCTTTGGGGCTTTAAATGTTCTTAGATGGACAATTGCTGGTAGGATAATATCTCAAATGGACACTCGCAAGTACAATAATATGTCACAGCAGTTTTGCTTGAGTTACAGAAATTAAAAAAATTTAATTTGTAAAATCAGGTCAGTCTAAATATGAAAAAAAATGTAACTTAGCCCCTATTGATGAATTCTTGGGCTGTAAATTCATCGAGAAGTGTGCTGCATGCTTTGTTTATGCTGGAACATAGTAACATATAATCTTTTATATCTTTCTGCTTGTTGGAACTCAAAGCAACTTTCAACTGCCTGCCTTAGTAGTAGAATTAGTAGATTTACTATTAAACTAGCATGCACAAGGAAGATATTTTAAAAGACTGCTCAAAATGTGTGCAAAGGAGCTGAAATATCTGTTCAGTCCACACTATGTGTCTAGCTGAAAAACACTGAGTCCATTTTGTATTGCACAACCACCATTTAATGGCTTTTAAACGCCGTACTACAAGATTGTAAGTATAGAGTTCCAAGGCCTTTAGAGTTACAGTTAACAAAACTTCTAATCACGATAACAGCTGTAGCCTATTTAACACAGCAGTGCGGTGAACAGAGGCAGCATGCTTGCAATGCCAATGCTAACATGATGATGTTTATCAGATATAATGTTAATAATGTTCACTGTATTAGTTCACTGTGTTACAATATGAAGTTCATAAGAAGATGTAGTTTCATCTGTGATAAATAAAGCTGGACAGCACAGCGTCTCTAAACTGGTGCTGTGTCAGGAAAACCTTATTAAAATTGAAAGGAACTGTTGAAATCAACACTATTACAACTTCCTGAGGTGAACACAAATGTAGAACTGAATTTCATTCCAGTGCATTCAGTAGGTTTTGCAATTTTTCTCCAAAGCCGACGGGTACATGTTACAAAGCACACTGTTAGAATTAAGTCTGGACTGAAGTTGTGGGTCAACCCATAGACTGGTATTTTTTTAGCCATGCTGCAAGCATGAACATTAAAGCTAAGCTCCAATTACTCAAATGATCTCTCAATGTATTTTGTGAGACACCCCAAAGCTTCTCCAGAGCCAGAGGACATTACACAACTGTTATTTTGGGATATACATATATTCTATATCGCCACTAAATTGATTTGTGGTGTACCGTTTTAAGAAAAGGGGAAAGTAAAGAACTCTTGTTCCTCTGTTAGCTCTCTAAATCCTGACTGAATCATTTGTAATTATTATTATTAATTATTAATGTTTAATTAATAATTTTTGATGGTGTTGCTTACGTGCTGTGTTGAGACAGAACAATTCCACTTGGCTTTTTTCTTTGTCAAAATAGTCGATTATTATACACCAACCTTTATCACACTCACCTCTGCTGTAATATGTGACAGTGCTCCAAGTGGAGGATTTGAGGTAATGCTCCACAACATGCTGCACTTTCCATTGTTTATTTATCAGTCAGGCCTTGAGTTATGGTGCGCTTGCAGTGAGGAATTTTAGACCGGACTATGGTCGCTGCAGGCCCCCTGGCATACACTGTACACTGAGAGGGAATCATTTATATTCTACTCCAGAGGTAACAGAAGAACATGAGATTGGGAAACAGCTCAAACAGCACTCTGCTTGTGAGGCTTAAGGCACAGAAAAGTCAAGCTATTTTTTTGAGGGGGGTTGGTGTGTGTGTGTGTGTATGTGGTGGTGGTGGGGGGGGTTACATATTCAAGCAAGTTCTGTTTTTCTCGCCTATATTTTTTATTAAATAGTTTTTTTAAAAAAAACAAAAAAAACAACAACCCACAACAACAAAAAAATCCTCTCCTAATACAAACGGTGCGCTGCTTTCGGTGGCTCTTATCACTGAAACTGACGGTGTGATGGAATGTTGGCTTTGGTAAAATGTTCAGCAGTAATGAAATCTGTCTGGTGATGCTACCTGTAAATGCTGTAGATGTCCATGTTCTGACCTGTTTTGAAAAAGCCTGGAGGGCATTTTCAGCCACTGAGATAATTGCGAATGCACCCTTTGGCAAAAACATCAGCAAACTGCCTCGGTGTGTTTTCATGACTCCACCCCACTCCCGCTCCTCCTCTTTTGGTTGAGAATTAATAATTAAATGATTAAAAGGTCTGAACTGTACTGTATTGCTCACCGGTAGCACCCCTCCCTGCACAAGACTTACCCATAGGTAGTCCTGCATGCAAGGAGTGCTCTAATGATTCTGGAGTTTGCCATTCGAGGGCCACACATCCATCATAGTGGTAAGGCCAGCGGCTTTATTATAATACAGAGGACAGACGTGCTCTGAGGCTATGTGGGACACAATAGAGGTCTTTCAACAGACCTATAAATACATGATCTGTCAGAGTTGCTGTCCTCAGGGCGCTCTCAGCCAGGCTCGAGCCCTCCGGTCGGCCATCACTTATGCTAAGATATGCGCCAGCCCCCGGGCTAAGGCTAAGGCTCAGTTCATTTCAGCCCCTCATCAACCACCACAGTCTACCTCCAGCCATGAGAATAAATAAGAACAAGATGAAAAAAAAGTGATTCATTATGATGGAGAGCAAAACCTTAACCAAACAAACAAATGGAGGAAGGGAAAACAAACAGTGATAGCCTACTATTGTATCTTTGGCAGCAGCACCTGAAAAGTTGTTGCTGAGATAGAACAATCCAACAACACACTGCAATATAAAGGAAAGGCTGACCAATCTGGTGACATGCTGAGTTGTTGTTGTGCTATCTCACCAGTACGAACAGCTACGTTAAAAATTCACGTGCGAGTGAGTGCGTTAAATTAAAGGCTTGTCTCTTAGATTGGTGTGACTTCAGAGGAATGAGAGGGGCGCTGCTGCCTCCCGTCAGCTTTTCCTCCAGTATTATGTTTTTGTAAGTACATTTTAAGTGAAATAAGCAGCTCCTCCTACTCCTGCTGTTCCTCTCCTCACCTTATCTCAGGTGAGAATCTCCTTTCACTGTTGCCTCCGAGCCAAGATCAGTAATCTGGGAGTTGGGTGTGTTCTTTTGGAGATTAGTGTGGATGGAGGCTGTTGCATGTTAGAATAATAAACAGGTGAACACTTTAACTTTGCATAATTCTGTATCTCTAGGCCACCTTAATGTATTAAAATCATATTCATCCTGGGGGCAGAAAACCAGCAGCAGATTATGTCCAGGGCACGGTGAGTGGAAACCCAATGACAAATCCCAGCACTCGCACAACAATGATCACCTGGGCAGGAGGTTGCTATTTATCACGCTTTTCACCAAATCCTGGCATTTAATGGTGTGATTTGTGCCGTTTGAATTGTAAGTATTGCTAATGTGAACAGTGATGTGTTAACACTGGGACCCACTGCGCTGTATCTACAAACAACACCTTACTGAAAACACATGTTCACGTACACTCCTCGCCCCCGCCCCCTCGTAGTTTTCTCCTGTTCCAGAAACATGCCCACTCCACCAGCCCCCTCTTTGAGTACTCCAAGGGTTATTCCGGTCCCCTTGACAGCCAAGCCAGGTAGGGGGTAGTGTTCATAATGGCTGGTGCTCTCAGCTTTAGAATTTAGTTGCCCCCCCCACCCCTACCTCGATCCTCCCTCCCCACCGAATCTCTCACACACAAATGCACACAACAACGCCCCCTGCACCAGTCCCATTCACCCCCCAGCGCTCCCACCTCAACTCACTCTTCTTCTTCTTCTACTTCTTCTTCTTCCCCCAGATCTCTTTTTGCCACAGCTGCTGCCTCCTGGCTTTGCCCAGAGCTTTCAGGAGGCTTCCCAGCTCCCTCTCCCTTCCCCTGCAGTCAAGAAGGAAAAGCAGGCAAAGGAGGAAAATAAAACTTCAGGCACACCACGCAAGGCCATCTGGGTAATCTTGTTCAAAAGGCTTGAGGTGATAGCTGCAATTTACACAGGCAAAAAAAAAAGAAAAAAAAAGGGGGAACGAAAAAAAAAAAAGACCAGACCTCATTTCCATACCTACCAGCCTCAAGGAGATGAAATTGAATAAACTAAGAATTAGAAAAGAATTACAGTAAAACCAATACGGAATATTCAACATTAGTTCATTTTGTCCTTGCAACACCTCCTCCTTTGCTCACACATCTTCTGATTCTTTCAGAAAGAGTAGAACAGTTGCACTGACATGTAGGTGTCGTGGACAGCTAACAGAAGAGCACAAGCGAACACACTCGGATACATCAGCACGGCTCCACTCAAATACACGTGCAGGCACACACAGCCGAGGGGAGAAACAATATTTGCGATGAAAGCAAATCAAACTGAAATCCAACATGTTAAAGTCAAGTTGATTAGTGTGAAAATGTAAAAGCATCTTCAACTGGCATATCCCACAGTCATAAAGATATGTTAATTTGTAACTTAATGGCTGAAAGCATCATTTTGCTTATATAAACCTTGAAACGTGCTGCATTTCTGAAATGTGCCTTAATTTAATGAAGTAAACACCACCAAAAAAAAAAAAACAATAAATGCCCCAATTAAAGAACAGGCATGAAGAGAAGTGTCTATTTCCCATTTTGCCCCTGCGGACATATGTACCCAAGCGTGTCTGTGCATTTACTCACACACAGAAGCATATGCATCGTGTGCAGCTCATAAACATCACGCTTTCACATTTCACATTAGCATATGTGCTGTGTTGTTTAAGATGTAGGTTATCTGGTGTGAGATCCGGGGCTACATGTTTATGGCAATATCACTAAGCACGCATGCATGTACGTGTGTGAGCGTCTGTTGGGGGGGTAGGAGTGCGTGTGTGTGAGCGTTTGGATGCCTCAGTACATGTGATTGTATGCAAGCGCATGTCTGTGACGGTATGGTGTTACTGTATAATTAGTGCATAATATAGTCAGGGTTACCATTCATAATTGTATGCATGTTACTGGAACATATTGCGTATTAAAGACAGGATGTGCCATCCTCCATTCTTTCTTCCTTCCTTGCTTGCCCCTGTGTCTGTATGTCATCTGGCCTGCTTCGCACTCCTGGGGGGCATATCCCATCAGGCTCGCTGTGCTCCAATGTGTCCAGACAGACCTGATGTGATCTGAGTGGCTGACGGGTTTGTCCCTGCTGCCCGCTGTCTTTTCTCTTCCCTGCTTCACTCACACATGTGCCTAAGAAACGCACAGCTTGATGCAGACGGACCGGATTTTTTTGTACTGCCTGTGGAAATCTACCAATCAGTCCACGTGTAATTATCTATCGCATGTGCAGCCACAAAAAAAAAAAAAAAAAAAAAAAAACACATCCAGAACCGGAGTTGTGCATGATACCTTACAACAATAATCTCGAGCTGGATCTTGAGTTTCAGTTTTGCCACGGATAATTCAAGCATGGAGCATGGTTACGTGTTTCACTTCTACTTTTAGTATCCATTTGAATGAGTGCATAAATCTGAACGTTCAATTATGAAACCCCGCTGGAGAGAAACAATGCCCTCTTGGTTCAGTAGCCATCTTACACACACAAACACAATCATATACACACTCACAGAAGCCTGAGGGGATGCAGAAAGAGTGGGGGTTGGATACCATGAGTCTAGGGCATCAAACTGGGGCTTAGAGACAGAGATATACCAACTGGAACCTTATACCTACAGGGTGTGTGTGTGTGTGTGTGTGTGTGTGTGTCTGCCTACATCCTTGTGTTAACACAAACTCACACATATGGAGGAAGTAAGTGTCATATTGAGGAAAGCAGAATGCTGCATAGGGGGAATACGGTTTGTGGAGGCTGTATGTGTGTGTGTGTGTCTGTGTGTATGTGTGTTTGAATATAATCTAATTGCTTACTAGTGGAGGACAAAATTGTTTCGCCTGCAGGTATAAGTATGGGTGGTGCTGATGAGAACTGGTCTGATATCTCAATCCACCAATCAGCTATGCAGGGCCACCCCACAGCTTACCTCTTCGAATCATGTCCTTCACGTACTAATACTGTCAATGTGAGCAGGACATTTTTTCTTATAAAATCTGCTTATTTGCTTCTAATTCTTTCATAAAATGGACAATGAAAATGAGGGGCCTTTGAAGTCTCTATTCAATAGCAACAGGGAGCATCAGGCCTTTAGCCTTTAATTAAAAAAAGATCAGGGGGATTTGTATTGATATTTTTCTATGCACTTTAGGCGGAGAGCTATAATGCCCCAAGTCCTCAGTAATGTTTTTTTGATCAATGATTAACTACCTTAGTCAGGATCTTATATCACCTGTAGGTGCTCCTCACAAGCTGGTTTGGCTTGTGGCGAAAAAGGAACTACGACATGAAGGAAATGGCTGCAGAAATGGCTCAGGGAGGACAGTGACGAAGCAATGTTATTATCCATTGTGTCCATTCAAGCAGCAAGGTTCAAGTATTTGCTTGAGCTGAAGGTAAAGGTCCGACAAGACAGGTGCTTTCTATCACTGAATTTGCTTTCAGTGACTATTGTAGCATGATGGATGGCTTACTGTAACGCTCAAACTTTTTCCACAAGAACATTGTTGCAGCTGTACTGCTTTAAGATGACACATGAAGTTTGCCATTTCTGAGCATGATGTTTTGACACTGTCAACTTAGGAAATTCTTTTTTCAAAAGCCCAAGGACATGACCGCCATTTTGTGTGTGTGTGTGTGTGTGTGTGTGCGATGGGAGGTGGGGGGGGGATTAAGCTGTCTGTGATTATTTCGACTGGCTCGCCAACAGGAGGGGAGGGGTTGCAGGAGGCCGGGCAGGTCAGGAGTCACTTGAGTCATGTGACAACCCTGAGGCTTTGTTGGGGAGTGACAGGGAGACCAAGAACCAGAACTGTGATGTAGCTGCAAGCCCACGGGTGAGAAGGAGGTCAGTGGCCACAGGAAGCAGGGCAAAAGTGCCCAGAGCTACTGTCCTTAATGAGAGCACATCCCCTGGGGTGTATATCCCAGCAGTCTAACTGCCACATGAAAAACTCCAATCTATATAGAGTGCTGCAGGCACCACAGAGCAGCCATTTTCATGGTCCATTCCCTAAGCCAGGAGCCATCTTGTGAGGTAAACAAACCCAAGTACAAAGATGTGCACCTCGGTACAGGGCCAGTGCTATTCCATCATTCACACTGCTCTCTATGAGTCCTTGTCTTGTCATTTGTTTAGTTTGCAAAATCTTCACTGCTTGAGTCTCAGTGGCCTCCTACAAAGCACACTAAATTGATTTATTAATAAAGTTTGTTTGCTGCTAAAGAACAGCGGCTAGTAAAACAGGATCCCTATAGGGTAAGTGGAAGAAATATACCTGAAAATAAACTTTGAGTAACTCATTAGATTAATAAAATCATAAGAATAATAACCCTAAGCACTGCCCGGGGAGGAAAATCTCATTAACAGGTTTTTCGATTCCACCTTTCAATACATTTGTTAAAAGTGCCAGAGTGTTCAATTATCACCCGCCCTCTCACCTCCAAGACATAGGGTGACAAGAAACCCTGGAGAAACCTGCAGGGCTAGGGAGGGGCTGTGCGCACAAGAACACACACACATGCAGACACAAAAACACACACACATATATATATATCTTCATATATATATACACACACACACGTACACAGGGTTTCATTTCATTCCCCCTGAGTAATGGGCTTTATGACCATTTGTTTAGTATTGTCAACAAACAAGACAAGAGCTGGAGGGCTACTCAGGCAACGCAATTCCACTGTTGAACAAGTATGAGCACATGAAAAACACTCTCTCAGGTCTGTACATGTCCAAGTGTTCAGAAAGAAGGGAGCTTTAGTCTATTGAGTCTTTTAACAAAACATATTTCTTATATTCTAAAGAAAATGCTTTCATCCAGCTGGCTTTCATATGAGCAACCAAGGGCCCCACCTAAGTTTCTGCCTTTCATCTGTTTCCAATCTTCATATTGGCCTCTGGGCTACAGCCTCGAGGCAGGAGCCTTGGAAGGCTATATTTTCTCTGGAACCATTTACCATGCCCTCCTACTTCTCAAGACATGGCAGAACACCCAAGGGTGGGGAGTGGGGTGCAACTTGGCCCACCTGGAGTGCTGTGTCTCCACCTAACCCCCCCTCTGGTGGTAGTCACCAACACTGTGCAGTATTAGATTGTGCCTCGCAGGCCTCCAACTAAAGCAACTGCTTGGAAAGACATCACAATCTGGAGATCAAGATTGAATAATGCCAGCTTCAAAACAGCAGTTTGCACGGCGCAGAGCTGAGAGAATGGATTTGAAGCATATGTGGCCAACTGAATGCTTGACCACAGCTATGTTATGGCACAACACACATGGCATTCACAAGCTGTTGTTTCTTAGCAGTGGAGATGAGCGGTTGCGTGGAGAGAACGTTAAACTGTATGCTCAAAGTGTACCCGTACTATTTCCGTGTTTATTTCTGGTATCTACTGGCTACCAGTTAGCTTCACTGCAGCAACACCTGCAGCTAACACATCTTGCCAGCTAATTTTCCCCAAAATAACCTCCAAGATCCATGCAAAGAAGGCGTAAAATGGACTTGCGATCATAATAACTAAGGCAGCTAAGTAGCTTCCTAATTAAAAAGTAAGACTTTTTGAGACATGTGAGGTTGGGCTGTCAGCGAATGCCAAACTCAGAATTTTGCACAGGCTAAAAACTATTTATGTTTTCACATAAAAACAGAGCAATTGAAATTCTTTTTACTTTTGCTAAAATATGTTAATAAATTGTATGATTTGGGAGGTGTGTATGTTTCAGCCCTGCGTATGTGTGTGATATTTACTTTGGCTGATCCTGGCAGAACGATGGCTTTTGTGGACTTTAGAATATGTGGTGATTTCAAAGGCCATGAACCCCCAGAAAAGGTAACTCAACTATCTTCTTCTCAAGCAGAAAAAAAGATTTGAATGGTCATTTGTAGGAGAGTGCCACATAACACAGGTTAGTGGTTGCTATCACTTGGTATATTCACACACAGGTACATACGAGTCTGTTCTTATGTAAAGAGGCAAGATGATTTGCAGATAGGTAAAAATATAAAAAAAAGACAGTATCAGCCTGAAGGCAAAAGAGAAGTCATTTGTTTTTCAGCCCTCTAGCAGCAAACCTGACGTCATCCATTTCCATTTCTCTGTTGCCTATGCTGCTGTTAAAACTGTAGCCTGTGCTTGGCTCGTTCCATTTTATACTCAGCGGATCGGCATTTAGTGTGATAGGAGAAAAGAATAAGTGAAAAAAAATCAATCCTGCAGCTGATGAAAATGGGTTTTCATCAGCTGCAGTGTCTGATGTTGTGCTGAGTTAATGAACAAAGGCACAGAGTGGCATTGATGCAAAGCTCTGGACACCAGGACCACACATTATCATCCAACCACAAAGCTGCACTGGCGACAAATTCACACCTGCAGTACCAGTCCGATCGGTGCCAGCTTTTAGAAAGAAAACAAACTGTTTCTGAATGTATGAAGATGAAGTGCAAATTAGGCTTTTTCTTTCATTTCTCATCGAGAAAAAGCACACAACTGCTGTTAAAACAACAGCTCTGTTTTGTTTTTGTGTCGCCACTAAGCCATTACGTTAAGACAGTGGGCCGATGCGAACAATACCAGGAGCGGCTGAATGGTATTCAGCACCATTAATTTTATTATTTACACCTGTGTTTTTCCCTCTGTGACACGTTGAAATGTCTTCCATGACAATGGCCTAGCTACAGGCGACGAAAGTAAAACCTTCTGCAATTTTGGCATTAATGCCGCCTACAGGCAATTAGGACGAGATTGATTTTTCCTCCTTTTTTAAATCTGTTTTTCTGTTCTGTTTTTAAATCTGTTTGTGTGTGAGTATATTTGAGCATTTGAAGTTAATGCTTTGGCTCACTTGTCTGAAAAAACTTTACTGGTAAGATCAGTTCATAATGGGGAAAATTCAGGAGAAATTAATTAACAAAATATTCATCTTTAAACATGTAGTGCTTTATATCCCTTATTTGCTATTGTATTCTATATTGGATACAAGGAACTTTATCCTCATACCAGCTCACATTTACATGCTTATGGTGCAAAATTTGGACTCAGGTCTTGATTTTAGCCTAATAAATATAAGAGTAGAAAAGTGTAAAAGTGTAGCAAGAGGAAAAATATAAGCAATTTAAATAAGAAGCCGAAGTTATTATTAGCTGAGTACTGAATGGTTATACAGTACTAATATAGTATATAATATGAATAATATAGCTTAGTATTTCAGCATGAAATTGGATTAAGTATTCCATAATCTTACATTATGACCATTAGTTTTATTTTAGCTCATAAGTGGAAAAACGAAGGAATCATAGTCGTAGAAAGATTTAAATAAATATAAATGAAAAAACAAAAGCAGTACCATTCACTGCCTGTAGGTGATGCAACTGTGTACACAGCTTTGGCTGTAGGTGGCGATAGCAGCACCTGCATGCAGGTCTGACCTGCTGTTAGTGGCACACGATTGGATGTGTTCAACAGGCCTGACGCTGACTGAATAGCTTCCTCTTGTGGAGAATCTGAAGCACGCTTAACATGAAAATGAGTTAGTGAACGAGATAGAGATGATTTTAATTGCGTGATTCACATTTTTTCTTTTTTTTTTAATGAATAACTTGATGAAGTACTGTTGCAACATTTTTCCTACGTCTGGAGAGATGGATTCGTTGCACAGAACATTAACAACGTGCAAAAAAATATATAATAATAAATCAAAGAGTAAACTGAAATGAGTAGTGGTGCATTCATGACAGAATGTAGAGCAAAAAAAAAAATGCTGGCATACACATACACACACATGCAGTCAAAGTTTTAGTGCTTAGTTTTGATTCAGCTCTTCATTAGCCACAGGGCCCAACTCCAGTTAGCTCCAGTATTAGGCTCAATTAGAACAAGATCCAATTAGAGGGCTCCTTCCCCCTGGGGCAAGGAGAGGCAGGAAATGGAGACTGAGAAATGTATAAGTCGACAACATGCGGACACAGCCAACATAAACAAACTTACTTTGTTGATCTCTGCTGTTGCTACGCAGGAGTCCTCTGGGAGTTAAAGCCCTGCTAGTCTAAGCTATGAGATAAAACAAAATAAAAAAAAGCCCTGCAGCAAAACATGAACTCTGTGAACACAAGGGCTCCGACACCATGAAGGGAACGTCTGGGCCCAGAAAATGAAAAGCCCACAGGCGTTTTCCATTTACAGCTAAAAATCCAGCACTAGCTTCTAGCCAGGGTTAGTATCAGACTCTCAAAATGAACACTTACACTACGGGGGGAACAAATGAGTATCTTTCTATTGTCACTCTATTAAATCTGTCGGTTAATAGACATATACCTTACTACTGACAGAAATCAATAATGTACAATAAGATAAAGGGTAGGTGAGAAAGAAAGAAGAAAGAAAGTGAAATAATTGGTGAAAGAAAGAGAGAAAAAAGGAGAAAGACAGAGATCCAATAGTGTGATTCTCAGCTTAGCATTTGCTCCTATCCGTATGGTTAGAGGTGGTGATGGCGGCAGTGTAGTGCGAGCTGTTTGGGCTTGCCCTTGCCTTGGGCCTCCAGTGTTCCTCCCCCAGGCAGCATGTGAGGGAAATGGTGTGTGGTGCGAGGGTAAACCTTGACCTGCCTGCCAGGAGGCTGCACACGGAATGAAATGAGCACAAACAAAGTGGGGGGAGAGAGGAGGAGGAATAGGAGGAGGTGGAGGAGGAGGAGGAGGTGTGTCAGGCCACAGCGGAGGAGGTATGTGGCTGTGCTTGTGTCACCACTACAAGCCCTTTTTTCTTGTTGTCTGATCTGACTCTGAGTGGCAGGATACATATTGTACAACCGTGGCAGAACACACACATCTTGCTCATTTGGGAGTGCTCAGGTGTTGTGGGTGGAATCCTGGTATGTGGCAAAGATGGAAAGTGAAATGCATTTCCCTTCATGCTCTGCCAAGATGTGTTTCAGGGAAAGATGGAAATCCCATTATGTCACATGCCTAACTTGGCCCTACAAACTCTGAAAGTCATTTGTGAAAACTGGGTTCAGATCTTAATTTGTTGCAAAGTGGCTACGGTCTGAAAAGTCTGCAGAAGATATGTTTGTTGAAACATCAGTGAAAGTGCAGCTATGCAGAAGCCACAATTTAGAGTTACAACGAACTTGCAACCTGAAGTTACAGCTCAACTCTGTTGGTTTCTACCGTTTGATTCTGCAAACAGTAGGTGTTTGAGGAGATGAAAATTTGTTCATCTCTTTCCAGAGAGGATTAAATGAATTTAAAAAGGTATAATCGCTCCAAACCAATATGTTGACACAAGTGTATCCACCATATCACCCTGCTTACCTGTGAAAGCCCAGTGAAATCCATTACATACTTTAGAGACAACTCATGAATGGAATAATTAGCACAGCATGCTTTCCGCCCGGCTGGAAGTCTCTCTCGATAATGAACAAAGGAAAGGAAATTAGCTTTTGTCTCATAAAGTCACAACTTCAAAGATCCCTGCCATTGCATTAATACAGCCATAGCCTGCAGCAGCATGGAAGAGAATAAAATAAGCACTCTCACTCAGACCCCATTCCTATCAAGGTCTTTCTCAGGACAAATACCAGGAGCTTGGCTCTTATAGACCACACACACTGGACTGGATCAGTAAGAAATTAGGAGAGAAAAAAGTATGCAAAGCCATTCCGGCCGAATGGATTCCGACACAAAACATTATTTACATCAGTTAAAAAAAAAAAACAAAATCTCCGGGAGTAACACTATTTCCACGTATTATCCCCTTTGTGCAGCTGGATGTACATTTAATCACATCAGGTCAACACTTTGGCCTGGGGGTTCCCAGCTGTGGCCTCGGCGACCTGCGACGGCCGTCTCGCCTAACTGCAGTTGCAGTCTGCTGCCCTCAGGAGTGTGAGTGGTACACTGATCCGGTGGCTGGGTCATTTGGCCTGGCACTACTACATTACAACACAGTGAAAAAGACTGAAACAAGCAACCGATGCTTGTGGTGGAGCTGACACGATGGATGATGACCGATACAGTTTAAGCTCACAAATTGAATCAGTGTGAGGGAATTTTCCAGCTACTGTGGAGACCATAAACATGTGAAATGAAGCCATGCTCTGATAAACATATATCTTACAAAAAAGGGTTTCTTTCTTACTGTGTGCTTAACCTACTCATCATCTACATGTTCTCCCAACAGTGAGCATTGTCTTGAAGCTAGGAAGCAGCAGGATGAGGTGAGTATTGTCCAAGGCACTCTCTCTTCGCCTATCTGCTCCTTTATCTGCCAGGATCAGTTGTTAGTGCTGGCAGTTTTCCTCTACTGTCCTCTGGAGAGAGGTGGCTCTCAGCTGGAGAGAGCCGCCAGAGGCTATGCACTGTCTCCATTGTGTGGAGAGACACACGGAGGACTTGAGAGACTCAGTGCAGGTGCAGAGAGGAAGAGTGAGAGGGAACACACCTGAGGGGGTTGATTTTTTTTTTCTTCACAAAAGTCAGGCTTGTTTTTTTTTTTTTTGAAAGGCCTTTTTAGTGCGGGGACATTTGTTGTTGGGAGGACAGATTTACTGGAGGTACACTATACTGGAGGGGAGGAAAGGGCCCTCAGTTAGAATGCTTCCTCTTTAACTGCCAGAGATCTTTGGTTAAAGCTGCAGACTGCCAGGATAAATAAAATTTTTCAGAACTAAGGATAAAACACAGGACAGCGATATCACTGCCAAGCTACCAAAGCAGTCATATGAATTCAATGATTCAATGCAACACTTAGTTTGATTGTATAATGCAACGAGATGAGGCAAGACTCTGGTCCATATGTGAGGTCATGTTGCTTCTGTGGAAAAGTGGGACCTCCTGTATGGACAGGACACACCAAGCTGAATTCGATATTCTCACCTCAGAGTGGGAGGCTTTCTTGTGAAAGTGATCCTTTTGCTAACTGTTTGTTTAAAAGCTGACAGCCTACAAGAGTCTCTGTGACAGCATCTATTCATCTCAGGGTGACAGACGGAGAGAAAGAGGGAACAAGGGAAGGCTAAAGAAACAGAGAGAGAGGGGGGAGGCAGATTAAGAGAGATGGTGAGAGAAAGCCCAGAAAAGAGTAAACAGGGAAATCGGTGTAATTTAACAATAGGCTAGATTTACCTTTAGCTTTGAAACATCTTCAGATCATCCTAGCAGCAATTTTGGAAATTCATCTGGAGAGTGACTGAATGAGTGCTGATGTTTTCATCACTTTGGTTTTAATTATATGTCTCATTCAGCACAGTCTTCCCTCTACTCGGCTAATTTAGATTGAGATCCTTCCAGGCTTTCCCCTATCTTTCATTTCCCTCCCCTCCTTCTCTCCTCTCTGCATCCCATCAGCCCCTTTGTAGAAAAAAAGAGGAAGGAAAAAAACCTTCATGTCTGTGACTTTCTTGCCCTCCAGCGTATGAAGCCCTCTTTTATTTTGATCATCGCAGCACAATGGATTCATGCCATTCTGGCAACTTTATTCAGTATCAGCCCAAATTTACATACTGCTTAACAAGTTTGTGCGTGACTGTTGATGCCTCTGATCAAAGTGCTTTTGGAAATCTTTCTCATCTGATTTTTTTCCCGTCCTTCATTTCAAATGCATGCTGCAGACAGGCATCTTTAACTCAGGGGCAAAGAAAGGTAACCTTAGTGCTGCACAAGCCCAAATGTCATCCAACAAGGAGGGCTCATGTCCTGGGGATAAAGATAATGTAATCTAAGCAGTATACAGTGTGCGACTGTGTGTCTTTGAGTGTGTGTTAGTGTGTGTATCTCTGCCCGCCTTGGTGTTTGTTGGAGGCTTGGTTTTGGGGGCGGAGGGAGACAGGGGATGACAAAAGTCAAAGCAGTCATGTGTCATTTTCGGTGCTGAAGGGCTGGGACCTGCCTCCAGGGCTGTCCTCTCTGTCAGACGCACTCAGATATCTGCGCTGAACTCTCTTGCTGTCTCTTTTTCTTTTGCTCTCTCCATCCTTCTCTCTGTCTTTATCTAATGCACGCGCATCTATGCAGCTGCTGCAACTCGCGCAACAATTCACGGGTTTGAAAACTATAAGGTAGGTAGATCTAAATAATAGAGGTATGAAACACAAGATTTTGAAACCTGAACATCTGCTTTAGGTATACAAAATGCAGTGACTCACTTCATATTCCTAAATAATTGCGTGTTCTTGCATTGCATACAGTCTACAACCACAGAGCAACTGGAAGGGGCTTGATTTGCTTCATGGCCAATGATACATGTATCCCACAATACTGTGAGGGTCCATTAGGACAAGAGGGGAGGGTTTTTTTTTCTTTTTCTTTTTCTTTTTTTTTTTAAACAAAGATCATGTTGTAAATCAAGCCATCAGAGGCCACACTTCGAACCAATGGCCCATAAAATTCCCATGTGGATGGAAGAAGGGGCTGCACAGAAAATATACTGTGGCAACCCATTGCCTGAGCACAGTAGCCTCCATTTACAATAATACAGTACATGTGTAAATATACGTGGCTACTAGAGCAAACAACGGAATTGAAAACATTAAATAAATGGGAATGAAAAATGGATTCAAAAATACAATGAAAAGAGGGTGTGGGTTGAAAGAGAGGAATCGTGGGAATGCAAGATTGCACCTCCCTCAGGCAATCGAATTATCCTATGGGCCGATGGTTCCTCCTTATGCGTCGGCTGACATTTTCCTGTAACCCCATCCCGAGTAATGCTATGTGATGTGTGTGACTGGCTTCTGCCACAACTCTGAGAGGCCATGAAACCCCAAGGCAATTTGCTTTTGGCCCGCAGCATCACAGGAATTATTTATTTTAGCTCTGTCTGCTCCTTTTTGCCTCTCCCTCGTCTCTCCTGTTCTCCCCGTTTCTCGGTCTCTTTATCTGGCCCAGTGGTGTCTACTTTCAATTAGATGAGGATGCACTTGTATTCTTCTGAGACAAAACCCCTGACAGGTGACTCTTGAGGGGTAACTCAAAACCATGCCTTTAGTCTCTTCATACAAACTGTTAGTATTCCAGCACCTTTCAGAAAGATACAAAGGTAAACGCCAAGTGAGGCTGACGGCAGTATCTGTTACTCAACTGTATATGTTGCTCTGCGTGATGGTGATAAGAGTGGAGGGTGTGTTCATGAAGAAAACAGTTGAAAATCAAGATCTGCTGTGTTGTGCATGTGTGCAAAAGAGAGAGGGGGAGAGAGGAAAGAGATTTAAGGACAGAAAAGATGAGATGTGTGATATGAGATAAAAGAATGATATTCAAAATGTATCCCTGGAGCTAGAAGTTAAAAGGGAACAGTGAAAGAGAACATATTTTGATCGCTTATGGATATGTAAGCCAGCACACCAATATGCCCAAACTTTATTTTATACTGCAGAGCCCTAAAGGACTAAAGCGGAGGCGGGCCGATCTGCTATACACAAACAGAGTATGTGTGTAACTGTCGACATGTGACAAGCAGAAAAGGGACAGTGTTCAGAACGTAGCCTTTTATGACCCAACACACTTTGACAGCTTGGCCATTGCTTGAGGACACAAGCAATGTTGCTTTTTCATCTGACAATTTTAAGCAAAACAACTCTCCCTCGATGGATCAAATTGTTCAGAGAGCCTTTGTGGCTGTGTGTTAAAGTACAGAGACAAAAACACATATCAGTAGCCCGTAGATTCCACTCATTGTTAGCTGCAGGAGTCACACTGTCAATCTGTAGGACAAAAAGTGAGATGAAAGTGTAAGTGATAAGATGGAAAAGCTGCTTTTATGCAACACTGCACTCTGCTGGTGTAGAAGGTGGCAACACCTTGAGTAATTCAGTAGCAGGAGTGAGACAGTCTTAACAGAGGACTAATGTAACCTTAGTTCCCTTGAGATGCAAGTGTCTGTGTGCTTCTACCCTTGAAGCAGTTGCCTTATTTGGACCTAAGGACATTGTGCACTGACAAATTTTAAACATCCCAAGAGGGCCATACTGTGAAATATGGCCACGGGGTGGCACATTAGAATGACAAAAATGTAGATCCTCAAAGTGAAATTTGCCTGTAACTTTGAGCCAGAGAGGAAAGCAATGGATTTTGTTAAAAAGGGTCAAAGTATTGATGTTGGATTGAAACAAATATTTCAATCTGATGAGAACACAAGGAAGGTTTTTTCCCAGTAGTTTGCTCTATATTAACTACAACATGAGAGCACGCTTTGATTAAGTGCATGTGCGTGACAGATCAAGAGAAAGAGATGGAGACTCTGCTTAAAAAAAAAAAATAAAATCTGTTGTGTGTTCACATTAATATGGTTTTTGCTATGCGTATGTGCAATGGGCCTGTGAGCTGTGTGTGTGTGCATACAAACAATGCACTCAGTCGACAGCCCGCAGCAGTGTGCATTCTTGCTTGGAGAGTACATGTCCTCAGGCCTCGTTCCTCCGCCGATGACCTCTGGTGAAGCCATTATTTTCTGCATTAATGATGAGCAGCAGCCAGTGATGAGAGAGATGGACTTTGTCCTGAGGCATAGTAGCACTGATTATGGGCAACAACAATGCCAGCACAAATAAATAAATAAAAGAAAGAAAAAGAAAACTTCCCACAAGCAGTTCAAAAGCAGCAACACAGAATAAGCTGCTCTGGCTCTATTGACAAGATGGATCAGATAACCTCTGTAGCCAGAGGATTACCCAGAATAAACCAGTTAGGGCTAACATAACTTGTCTCTCTGCAACATGAGCACCAACAAACGGGTAACTGTGACGACACAATCAGCTTCTCGTGTTCTGACCTAAAATATATCCGTACAAGGCAATTAGTGTACGAATGAAAGGGAGTGAGCCACATAAACCCCATCTTACATCCCCCCCCCTAGGATTTAATGACATCATGTATCAAAAGTAATATTAAGAGGCTTAATTGATTCTCTGACATCAGCCCAAAACACCAACCTGTAAGACTCACAAACAAGACAAATTGCAGACAACGTGCAATTGCTCTATTCAAGGCAGCCAGGGCACCCACTCAGGAAATCCTGGCTTGGGGAGATGACTCTAAATGAAGGACTTTACCATTCACCATTATGTCTTTGGTGAGAGTCAGAGGGAACCCCCCGGGGCTCTTCAGCACAGCACGGCACAACTTTTCAAAGGGCTCCAGATTAAAGTCACTGAAAGTTCCCACTGGGGTCTGAGGCCAGGATCCCATTAAGCAGCCCTACCACACCGCCGGCCATAATTGTGTCATTGAGAATTCAGAGCAGTGGTTGCTTGATAAGCGAATTTAGGGTGAAATAAAAAGAAGAGGCAAAAAAGGGGTCTCGTTGGGCCACCATTAGACACTTCATTCGCTCATTGCTAATTTGTTTTAAATGACAGAGGGAGAGGTGAGCACTTTATAAAGCAATCTGAGCTACCCTTCCCAATTTCCAGGTCTGCACGACAGAATGCTGATAAATGAAAAACATTGCCTTTTATAGCCACACTGCCTCCAGTGGTGTTTTAAACTCTGGTTATCTTTATCACGCTACTTGCTTTGCAGTAGGATTATCAATAAGTCCCACTACTCTCATCTTGTGGAAACCAGTTAGTGCATTACTAGTAGTGACAATTATTATTTGGATGCATTACTACTACCTATATGAATAATATTAATAAATGCTATAAACAAATCAGCTTTTATTGGGCATTTAGTTTCATTGTGGTTTTGAATGTTACAAATGGTTATTTCAAACTTTGAGGTCCATCACTGACAGAGCTGTTTGGTGAATGATATAAAAACATCCTGCAAGCGAAGTTTGAGAGATCATCCTTAAACTTGAGATTCATGGATGTGTTTTACATATTCACCAACTCAATAGCCGGAGTTCTCGAACTAGTTATTTTTTGCAACTGATGCAGTATCAAATGTGTGGACATCAGCAGATCTCAGGGTGTGATTCAGCTCTATACAATGAAATACATGAGTAAGCCTTCCAAAACATCCTAATATTTGCAAACCAAGTGCAATAAATGAAAACATCTGAATTAACTGCTCAGGTGGATTTTTTCTGTTTCTTTTTTTCTGCTTCTTCCTCCTTCTCCTTCTCAATCTCAGCCACCAGTGTTTCAATTTCCTTTGATTCCAAAATCTGCAAACAGCCAAGATAATCAACTGTTAGTGTTTATACAAAGTGGCAGAAAGCAAAATAAGAAACATATCATTTGCAGCAAATCACCTTCAGAGGCTGGTTCCGTCTGATGACAGCAAGTTCAATGTTCTTTCCTCCTGACTGGACGACCTGTGACAAAATAAGAGCTTCAATGTTACAAATCCCTGAAAATCACCATCAGTTGTCTACTGTAGCCTCCAACTCAGGTCCAAGTTAAGAGGATGTGAAGAATGCTTTTGCAGTATTTAAAGTGCAAATAAAAACAACAAAATAAGTCTGATTTTAGAAAGGTCCTTTTCCATTGAGTGCAACTATGATGGCAACTTATAGTTCAAATGTGTCAGCAGGTGGTGCTCTTTGATAAACTCCAGGTTGGTTTAAAATCCAATGTGACAATTTCCGCAGCTATTTTTTTTTATTTTTAAAACATTTACATCCTGTCTATTTGTGACATGCTCTGCATAAAAATGCATTCAGAACATATGTATATCACATTTGGGTAATCCTATTTTAAGACAGCTAAGCAATAGTTCTGCTTCAGTATAGATGCATAATCTTACAAATATACCTACACCATATTACCTTACCTCAAGCAAAGCTTTGATAGCCAACTTGATTGCCTCATTGTCCCCAGCAATGGCTTCATCTGTGTAATTCTTCTCCAAGAATTCCCTCACAGTTTTTGCACTGCGGCCAATTGCATTTGCCTAATTTTTTCAAGAATAATCAAAAACATTACATCAGTAAATGATGACTGTCATGGTAATATGACATGTGCTGTATAGGGTAACAAACTAATGTTCAAAGACAAAGTCACTGACCTTCCAGGCATGATAGGTTCCTGATGGGTCTGTCTGATACAGCCTTGGAGTTCCATCATAGTCAAAGCCCACAATTAACGCTGAGATGCCAAATGGCCGGCGTCCATTGCTTTGAGTGTAGCGCTACAATATGACCAATATACAGCCTAACGTTCAACTGAATCTTTGTTCCAAATATATTTGTTGACACGCAAAATAAAGCACAAGAGCTGAAACTGTTGTTCTTGCCCATTTAATGCAAAATTAAATATATACCTTTTAGCAAATTAATAGTAAACATAAAATGAAATAAAATATAAAGAATAAATACCTGTTTCAGTGTAGCTATGTAGCGTGTGATGTATTCCACTGTGACTGGGTCCTCAACAGTTAGTCTGTGGCTCTGACACTCAACCCGAGCTCGGTTTATCACGATACGGGCATCTGCTGTCAAACCTTAAAGGCATTGAAAGAAGTCAAATAGTGAACAACGTTCAAAGAAGACAACATGAAATTATAGTTTTAAAGTACTGCTATCTGATACTATTACTGTTTGTGACAAATGGGTGCTATATCACAACAAACTGAACTGTGACAACACTGTATTAGCTGCTGGTCTCCTACGCTGCTACATGATGCAAGCATGAGTGAGTTATTGACTGTATTGTTTGGAATACCTGCAAATGCCATGCAGACATGCTCATCCAGGGCACATATCTTGCGGACAGTCCTTTCCTCCTGCAACTTCGCTACAGATTTCTTTTCCACACCAAGGACAACAATGTCTTTACCTCTAATTCCCACCTGCAAAGAAGACAAATCAGAATTTATTTCTCTCCTTACTGATATTACAATGAGTAGCAGGAGAAAATGTACAAGACTAACCCAACAAACTGCAACACTGTTTCAAAAAGGAGGTCACAGGATAACTAGTAAAAGGCATTTTAACTTCATATTTGATTTCTTTTTTCCACTTGAAGAATGCAAAATACCTCAACATTGACTTCTACGGGGATCTTATTAACACCTTTCAATCGATCTATAATCAATCAGTGCGACTGAAAGGTGTTAGAAGTTCTGTTTCTCACTTCTTACAATACTACTCCTTGAGTGTTAACATGTTTTAAAGCGGGCTTTGGTTGTTCTCGTGTACGTCGAACAGACTCGTTATAGTTAGCTGATTAAATCGACGTTTCTTTAAAAAACCTCCACGTTATTATATAACTGGTACATTGTTTTTTTTTTAGGTTTAACAGATTAGTGTGAATAAATTCTATGGGAATTTCCTATAAAAGCTAATGAATTACGCTTAGCTCGGAATAAGTCATCTGTATCAGACATGAATGCATTTACAGTGATTTAGAGAACATATACTTTAAGTTAGTGATCAGCGCTAGCTTTGACTTTAGTGCACTGTACTTGCTTTGCCTCATGTAAGCCAACATTAAACATCATCGTAGGTCTTTGTCTTTAATGCTTATATTATATTATACTTTGATAGTTTTATCAAACCACAACCTCTTTAACCCAGGTGAATATGAAAAGTGTTTGCGGTGTCCTCTTTATGAAATTATCACACAGTGAAACTGAAACTATTGTGAGAGTGACACAGCGACAAAATGCTCGCTAATCGTAATTTGCTCTCATCAATTCAAGAACCTGGTTAATATTTTATGTAGTTCGCGGGGTAGTTGAAACCCGGCAGTTTGACGCCATATTCAGAATTACTACACTTGAGTATCACACTTTATGGTAACAGTTTCTTTCCCTTATGAGCAACAGAAGAGCCTACTACTTGCTAGCTTGGCTACTTGGCTAACTACCGCTCCGGAACGTTAGCTTTAGCCTCAGCTTCATTTTAAGACTTACCGCCGTGGAGCCCTTCTTTACTGCTTCTTGTGCATACTCCACTTGGAAAAGATGTCCGTCAGGAGAAAAGACGGTAATAGCTCTGTCGTATCTTGCCGCCATTGCAGTGCAATGCACGAACAGTCACAGGAAAATGGGAAACCAACCAAAATGATTCAGCTAGTTAGCATCAAACGGTTCAGCAGGATGCTGGCTTGTGTTGGAAAATGCGCATGCGCATGACCTCTGAACTCGGGCAATACCAAAAACCCGAGAAAAGTTGTGAGTCACAATCATGGATGAACAAAGAAAAAATAAGATATACTTGATAGACTACGATGAAAAATGTATATTTTACATGTAAAAAAAAAAATGTGCGTTTCAAAAGGAAATTTTATGTCCTCGCTTATTTTAATAAAGCTTGGAAAAATTGGAATGAGTTGCCAATAAGACGAAACTTCTAAACACAAATTATATTAAAAAAAATAGATAATGTCATGAGCTATTATATCCGTAAATTACTTCCACTGCTGTTTATATTTTCTAAATAAATATATATCTATATAACAGCTCTCAACGTTTCCCCTTTTTATAGAGCAGTCCATTTCCCGTGGCCTCTCTGACTACGGCTGGACTGTTCCAATGTATGAAAAATAGGTGGAAGTGTAATTTAATTGAGCCAAAATGTAAGTGCTTCAAACTATATTAATAAATGTGAAGTAGATAGCATTAAAGTAATTAAATAAAATTGCGTTCAACCTATCCCCGTATGATCGAAAAAAACACGAGTGATAAATTTTGTTTTTGAATGTGCTGTACCGTTCCCCCCCCTCTCCGACAAACTGCACCGCCGCATTACAAAATTGCATCCTATTCTGAACTGTTTGATCCGAGTTCTCCAGATTTGTTAAGTGTGTGAGCTACTTTAGACTTTTATGCTCTAGTTGATTTTCATTTGGTAGACGATCACCATGTCGGTGGCATTTGCACCTCACAGGCAGCGCGGTAAGGGTGATATAACCCCCGCTGGAATACAAAAGGTAATTCATCTTTTTAGCGCGTCGCAGAATGGAGGCTGTAGTACCAGCCGTTGCTATCCTGTGAGCTAATCACTATAGCATTGCTCATCCAGGTCCAGCTGAGAATGGGTCGGGAGAAATGCTGCAGGGTCAAAGCGCAGTGAATACGAACCTCTCCGGAGTCAGGGCGCCATGTGCAGGCGATAGGTATTAGGCCGATTTTGCGGACTAGCGTAGATTTTTATTTCAAATGAATGGAGGCCTGTGGTTTTGTTAGCTGTGGATAGCTAGCTAACAAGACGCGTCTTTTGTTAGCTAGAAACGCACACTCGTTTAACAAAAACGCCCCCATCCTCCACTTAAAAAATATATATATTTATGCCAGAATAATTGTCAGAAAGCGCAGAAGTAACCACGACAAATGACTTAGTGTGACCCATTTTAAATTAGCTGTTTTCACTCATAACGTAAACATGTGATAAATCTCTCCATTTACTTCTACAGTTACTCGACGAAAACAACCAATTAATCCAGTGTATAATGGACTTCCAGAGTAAAGGCAAAACCGCAGAGTGTTCACAGTAAGTTATCAAAATTACATAATTTTTCCAAGTCTCGATAATTTACGGATCCCACTGACTTGAAACCTGCAATTCATGACACTCCACCTGCCCAGGTATCAACAGATGCTGCACAGAAATTTAGTGTACCTTGCCACGATAGCAGACTCCAATCAGAACATGCAGTCTCTCCTCCCTGCTGTGAGTATTGGTCCTTGATGGTTCTTATTAGTGTGTGATTTGTAAATAGCGGTGTGACTTCTTAGCCTCATGTCGTGCTTAATGTTGAGCTCTTGTATTGGAACAGTTGGGGCAATAGTTTAGGTGAACAACCTGAACCAATACGCCACCAATACCTAGAAATATGGCTTCTGAAGATGTTTAAAAGAAAATTATATGATACATATGCAGTTTTTTTTGTTATCTTTTTCATTAATCTTAACAATATTGTCAAGTCCACCATTTTATTACATTGAGATTAGATTTTTTTTTTTTTTTGTTACAGTATACATTTATACAGACTACAACTTTTGGCACTTGAGCCACACTAAAAGAGTAAAGATCTTAATAATTTGGGCTCTTTTATCCTTGCAAGTCTCAGATGAAAATGCCAAACGATTAAGATTCTGCTAAAAGAATTTTTGTTCATTTACTAGTTTACAAAAAGGTTTTTGTTTTTTTTGTGTAACCTTTAAAGCTGTTGTTTTTAGAAGTCTCACCCAATCATTTCATGTTTTATTCCATGTAAAGCTCCTTTTAAGATACTGATATTTTTATTAATAAATGCATGTGTTCATTTTGTGCTATATTCAGTTTTCTTGACTTGACTTCAGTGCCTTCAGTAGTCCTTTATGGTAACCAGCTGTGAAATAATCAGTTGTACTTTACTCAGTGATTATCTGTGTGCACTGTACTACATTACTGTTCACTTTCTCTTTCAATTTCTGTTTTCTTTTGATAATGAATTGAGTCTTTTTTCTCTCTCTCTCTCTCTCTCTTTCTTTTTTGGGGGGCAGGGAAGTTTTTTCCTTGGACTAGGACAGGCTCAGATGTGTTTCTAGACAGCTGATCTGTGTTTTTGTGTTTGTGCTGTGCGCCTGTAGCCACCCACTCAAAACATGCCAATGGGCCCTGGTGGGATGAACCAAAGTGGACCCCCTCCTCAGCCTCCTCACGGCCACAACATGCCCTCTGAGGGGATGGTCAGTGGTGGCCCTCCGGCCCCACACATGCAAAACCAGATGAATGGACAGATGCCTGGTAAGTGATCGCCGCCCCCCTCCCCAAACATCCCTCCCTCATCTTTTTCTTTTCTCTTTCCCCTGCTTCTCCCTCAGTCCCTGTCTCACTTTGGTTGCCTAGCAACACCACAGAATTGTGAGGGAGGTCGCTCTGCTGAAGAATGATGTCACCCACTTGCCGGCTTTGGTGGTCTTGGACTTATACTCCATTTGACTGTGCTTATGCTCTCTTTAACTGTCCTGGTGTATTTTTATGTTGGTCCTGTTTGTTTGTTTTTTATGGCAAATGTAAATATTTAATTATGTCCTAAAAATAACAAAGAGCTTGGCTGCATAAGGGCTGCATAAATCAACTCTGCTGCTTGTTGTATTTATTTATTTATTTTCAGGGCCAAATCACATGCCGATGCAAGGTCCAGGTCCAGGCCCCAACCAGCCCCCGAACATGCCCAGTGGCTCTATGAATATGCCCCCCAGCAGCCATGGCTCGATGGGTGGTTACAATCACACCGTCCCTTCCTCCCAGGGCATGCCAGCTCAAAGCCAAATGAACATGACCCAAGGCCAACCCATGGGAAACTATGGGCCTAGGCCAAACATGAACATGCAGCCCAATCAAGGTAAAATGGCTCACTTGTTCATTTCCATTTTGTTGTATTGATTTCCAGCGCTTTATTACCTGCCTTGCTGGTGCTTTCTGTACATCATGTTGTGTTGTGATTTTGATAAACCATATACTGGTTTTGTGGGTATAGTTTAGTTTAGTTTAGTGGATATACTTTTATAGTTTGAGAGCTAACTCTTTCTTGTTGTGCTGCAGGCCCCATGATGCACCAGCAGCCTCCCTCCCAGCAGTATAACATGCCTCCTGGTGGTGGTGGACAGCACTATCAAGGACAACAGAACCCAATGGGCATGATGGGCCAGGTCAACCAAGGGAACCATGTCATGGGGCAAAGGCCAATGCCACCATACAGACCTCCACAGCAAGGTATACTCCTCAGAGTGTGTCTGTTAAGTGTGCAAGTTGTGAGTGTTGGTTTTTCTTCTCCCTAACCCTCCCTCCTGCATTTCTTAGTATTGTTCCTCTCAATTTCCTTCATTTCCACTTCTGTAGCCCACAGACATCTTGATGGCTAAAGACGTGACCTAAAGCCTCCAATTATAAAATCAGTCAAGTTGACCAAAAGAAAGCTTTCTAACAAGAACTAGCAGCAAGGACTGCATCCTCTCTGCTCTTCCCCTCACACAACCGATCCAACAACACCTTGAATCTACTTGTGTGTATGTTGTGTGTATGTGTATGTAGGACCCCCTCAGCAGTATCCAGGGCAGGAAGACTACTATGGGGACCAGTACAGTCACGCAGGACAGGGAGCCTCAGAAGGTAGGAGAACCCTCCAGTCGCTTGGAGAAACCCAACAAAAAATGAACCCAGGAGTTGTGTTAAAACACAAATGATGCAAAGAGACTGCAACAAAGGCAAAATTTCAGTTTCTTCATTATTTTCTGGGAAATCTTAAGTGACGTTGCGTTCTAACAAAAGAAATGGTATTTGGTTTTCGATTTTTAAGGAAACGTCCACATACCCGAGCGCATCATGCTCCGTAAGCTGCTTCAGTCTGTGGATAAGTTAGCCCCCAGTCTTATGATGAAATTCCCCAGTCATCAATGGCGCTCTACTCGTGGCTGTGAAAGAAAAGTCAGGGACAGAGTCCTGTGTGAGTCTTAATAGTCAAAGTTGAACAAAGGATAACCATGCTCACCCTTCAGATTGCCACATGAGATGCCTTTACGGCAGGTGGTAGTTTTTGGAGAGGTAGTCAATTACTGTATTCTTGTTACTGCAAGTCCTTCCCAGTTTGCTAAGCAGACTGCCTTTATCTGTGTTATACAACTTTTCTGTACACAAAATAAATGATCTGTGTGATTTGTAGAAGAGCAATGCCAGTTACTTAAATCACCAACTTTTTTTTTTTTTTTTTCCTTTACAAATATGCAACCACTGCGCTGTCCTCTTAATTTAGCAGTGGATAACTGCCAGTTTCCTCCATCTGGTCTGTTTCAGGGTGATTATTGCGTATTCTGACAGCATAGCAACACTAAAATATTAGATCCATATAAAACAACTCCTTTTCTTTCTTTGTCCAATTAACATTTACTTTTTGTTGTTTGTTTTGCTTTCCCCTCTACTGACTACACTATTTTCCTTTTTACCTTTCAAACACAAATGTTTTCCTTTTTGAAATGAAGCAAATCCTGCCCTTGTGGGGGGGGAAAAAATATCTCAAACACTGCTGTTACTAAGACCTCACATAATTTTGTGCACCTCTGTACTCTTCAGTAGTATGATCAATTTCATTGTATCTCTCTGACACTACCTTTGATGTGTTAAGTAATACTTGAATAATTTTTAATAATTTTGTTGTTTTAGCTGTGTGTTCCCATGTTCAGCCAATGATTAGTTTGCTGCCCATAACCTTATCAACACAAAGCCTTATGTGAATTTCTCATCATAGAAGGGATCTGTATAACTCCGTCTGTTACACATGCTCACGATGATACCGACATACTTTTTGTTTAATGTTTTTTATATATATATATATATATATATATATATATATATATATATATATATATATATATATATATATATATATATATATATATATATATATAAATAAATAAAATACTTGAAGCGTTGCTGGGCATTGACTGGAAATGAAAGTAGTCAGAGCTTGCTAAGATATGCAAATCAAGATCCCTTTCACTTGAATGTTTCAATGCTACATTTTGTATAATTTGTTAACATAGTATCAGATACTATTATACCATTTCTACTTACGTGGCTTTCTTGTTGCCTGTTTATGTCAATGTTGTGTTTCTGTTAGAGGTGCAAGAATCATCTGCAACTGATGGACAGTTCTTCTCTTAAGTAATGACATAGAAAAGCTTTATTCAGTGTCCACCCTTATGTTCTGCTGTTGTGCCACCCTGTTGCTCACGTCGCCTGTTGTTGCCCCCTGAAGGTAATGCCCAGTATGGACAGCAACAGGAAGCATACCAGCAAGGCCCTCCCCAGCAGCAGGGCTACCCTCCTCAGCAGCAGTACCCAGGTCAGCAGGGCTACCCGCCGCAGCAGCAGGGTTATGGTGAGTTACCTGGGTACACATGTTTCCTGTAGGGGGCACTATCAACTCTCAGGGGCTAACTTTATTACTGCTGCATAATAATTCCTCCTGAGTGTATTGGTGGTTACTGCTGCTTTGAATTATAACTGCACCAAATGCATGTAAAGACCACATGAAGAGGGAGGAATAGAGGGACCTCCTTAAAGAGCTTGGTAGAAGAGAAATGTAACCAGTAATGGTGTTTGGCATGACATTAGCATTTTCCCCGGTGGTTCAGTTTGATATAAGACTGTTCTGAGGGGAGCTGGGAAAAGAGCTTTGGCAAATGGCTGCAATGGCTGCTCCTTGCATTTCACTATTTAAATAAAAAAAAAAAAAGTCTGAGACACAAATTTTTCTTAATTAACTCCATCCATGTCCTTTTATTTTCTAACTTTAAGGTGTTTGAGGTCATGGCTTGTATATTAATTGATAAAAATCCATAACGTCTAGAAAACATTTTTGCAATTGAAGTGGTGCTCTTGCAGCTATTTAGGTTCCCCCCCACACTATCCCATTATTCACTGTAAGTTGCCATCACTCACCCTCTGTCTGAGCCAGCGCTCATGTTAGTAATGAGCTAGCAGAGGCTGTGAGGTGAGATCCATCTGGCACACACACATGCTCTACTGCAGACCCCCACAAGGTTATGCTCAACAGTCTAAGGCATTATGAGCGACTAACGATGCTGCGTGGGCCCTGTTTGACTTCAGCCCCTGTCAGGCTTTGGTCGGTCCTTCACAGTGCCTGCATAGATAGTTGCAGCGTATGGGGGCTGATGAAGTGATGATTTTTTTTTCTTTTTTTTTTTTTTTATGTCTCTTCCACCCCCCACCCCCCTCTCCTTATTTTAATGAAGCCTGTTTAATGAAGACCAACAGAATCTCCTTGATGTCTCCTTCCATTAGGGAATCATTGCCTGGCTCCAACCTGACTCACTCATTCTCATTCATTACTGAGTCAGGCAGTGTGGAGGCAGCCTAAACAAATGGGTCTGGCATATCCACATCCTCTCTATGTCATCCATCAGCTTTTTTATTGCAGCCCATTAGAGATAGTAAACTAACAGGGATTCCCCAGAGTACTTGGAGTAACAAGTAGGAAATGGAGACGGTTAATGAGCAAAACTTGGGGCATTTTTGCACTTGGTTCCTTTGTCTCAAAAGTTCAATTGTCCCACCTCTCTCTAAGCAGGTGACAAGACCTGTGTTGGGGGGGTGATCACATGCATAGATGAATAATTGTCCTGCTTGAGTACCAATTGTCTTAACTAAATGCAGACCCTTCCTTATTTAAACTGGAACAGATTTGTGTGTTAAAATTTTATTTTTATTTTCTTAATCAGCCCTCACCACCACACTTAGACAAAACTTTCCTGGTTTCAAAAGAAACAACCTGGTGTGATCACAAAAAAAAAAAAAAAAACACTTTTGGTGATGGTGCAGTTTAGCTCAGAGTTTTTGTTGGTTATGATCAAAATTTTCAGTACTTTTTTTTTTTTTTTTTTTTTTCCTTCTTCTTCTTCTTCTTCTTCTTCCAGGGTTGGGGGGTTATGCGGGGCTGCTAAGCATGCATAGTTTTACATTTGGCTCTTAATGTTTATAGGTCCTTCCCAAAGTGCCCCAGGACAGTATCCCAACTATCCTCAGGGCCAGGGACAACAGTATGGAGGCTATCGCCCTCCTCAACCTGGACCCCCGCAAGGCCAGCAGCAACGCCCTTATGGTTATGACCAGGTGAGTATCGCCACCACACAGGACAGTCACAGAGGCTTGTCTATACATCGGTCTTAGTTGTCCCTTAATATGTTAATTACAAGATGTAGTAGTTTATTTTATCTAGTTTTCAGTGAGACCAAAGATGAATGTGAAGTGAAGTTAGGTTAAGTTTAAAGCTAGTATGTTGTGCATGCTGTCATCATATTGTGGGTTAATTCTGTTCTTCCCAAAAAGAGTGTAGATGTTACAAATGTCTTTCACTTGTTAACCTGAGTCATAGTTACATGTCGTGGCTAATGTGGTATGCCATTCCATTGAAATATGAGGGCTTTAAGAGGATTCTTCCTTAAACTTGATGCAGACTGCTCTAGTGTTTAAAGGGAGATCTATTTGTTGCCCTGTATTTCCTGTGGTCTTATGTGGGGACCACAGCTACACTTTGATATCTTTATCTTTGAATATTCAGGGGCACATGAGGAAATAAAGACCCGGGGATTTGAACCCCTGACTAGCTCTGTAAGAAGCAAAGGTAATGGTTGCTGTGAAGACCTCAACGTCCAATCTAGACGTTTGACCACCTAGCCTTAATTTGCATTTGTTATGTTTCTTCTGTCTCTTTTGTCTCTATCTTTCTCCATCTTTCTTTTTTCTTAAGTTTTCTCTTTGCTTTTTTCTTTTTTTGTTCTCTTTTAATTTGTTTTTAACCAGGGGTCGAATTGTAAGTCATGAGGTCCAGAAACACAGCATGCATGATCTGCAGTGAGACAGCCTAAAGCTTACCTGCTTTGGCTGTGTCTGAAATCTCTGCAATTTACTACACTGGTTTTGATGGCTTTTTTTCTTATGATAAATCTTTCAAATATATTTGAAATGTTATCTATATCAGACTGTCAAATCATTCCAAATTTGTTTCCACTGTATTTTTCATTAATGCCAAACGCATACTTCGACCCCTGTTTAGATATGCATCAGTTACAACTGTTCTCACACTGAATTTGTCTCACTTGAACTAGTGTCCACAATTTGATATGGAATATTGTCCTCAGCCATGCTGCTGCTGCTGAAACCTGAGGTATCAAGTTAGACTATAGAGCTCACAAGTTGTGAGGCCATGCTGCCACCTGCTGGTCAATACCAGCAAACGCAGCCATAAATCATGGTTTGCAGTACGATATGGTTGAAACCACTGATGTTTGTTTGCACCCTGTTAAGATCTGTGAATATAAGCTTTTACTTTGCGCTTTTGAGAAGGTGAGTAATATGTGTCTGTCACATTTCTCTCCACAGGGCCAGTATGGAAATTACCAGCAATGAGAGATGGTCACAGCAATCCACACAGCTCTGCTCTGATCTCTGTCTGAGATTTGACCTCTGGTCATCCACTCAGCAGACTTTAATGATGGTTGCAGCTCACTGAGATTTCTCTCAGACACGAACACACGACACTCAAAACAAAAAACAAACAAAAAAAAGATACAACCCCCAGTCTCTTTCGGCTCTTATCCTTGCCTGTAAAATGTATTTTGTTTAACATGTACATTGACTTGATAATGTCAAAGTCCACGAGTCACCCTTTGGTCCGCTATGTCTCAAAGCAGCAATGCCTTAAAAATGGAACTGCCTTATCCTTCAGCATTGCAGATTGTGAAACAAGAAAACGAAATTTTGGATATCAGAGATGATCTAAATGTACAGATACAATCTACTGTGGTGCATCGTTTCTATAATTCAGCTCCCTGCTCATACAAAGCAATAATGCCAGCAGTAGGGTAAAGTGTGGGGGCTTAGAAATGAAATGATGCACCAGACAAACTTCCCGCTAGGCCATGGTATATGTCTTGATGTATGTGATGATGTAAAAATATATTTTATGCTTTTTAGACCAAGCTAACTTTGTATAAGACATTGGAAACTAGTACTAAAGCTGTGTTGTTTATTTCAAAAAGTGTATGTGTCAGTGTTTTATTTTTTTATTTTTATTTTTTATTCTATCTGTATTGATGATCCCATCCAGCACATTTTGTTTTGTATTTCTTTTATTGTGTTGAAATGTATTAAACTATTAAATTGGATCTGCTACTTAGGTGACATGGAATTTTAATTTCAAATTCTTTGTTTAATAAGAAGCAGACTTGCGATTAGAGAATGTTCAATGTCTGAAATCGAGTAACAGTTATATTCTGTGCTGAGCTGTGCTTTTCAAGTCGGTGAAAACTGTATATCAAAATTTAGATCACAAATAATTTGCCTGACAGAGTAATGGCTGTTTTTCATTCACCATGTGCTCCAAGAAGTTATATGTAGCAGATGCCACTGCAAACTGTAAGATAATGCTCTGTTGAGCCATTTTTGGGTTTGTTTTTTTTTTTTTCCCCCTTTCTTTCTTTCTTTCTTTCTTTTTTTTTTTTTGGATCTATAAGCACCTCAATCTTGTCCATTGACTGCAAAGCAGTGAATGGGACAGATGAAATTCAGTATAATAAATATTTCTGACAAGTAGTTTTTGTTAGTCTTGACAGTGCTGGAATCTCTTCTCCCCTTTGACTAAATGTCTAAGTTGATGTCATTCAAATAGTGTTGTGTGTGAATAATAAAGATTGTTACTGTCAAATATGTAACATAAGATGTGAAAATAATGTTCTGAAATGGATTCCCTAATCTCGCAGTAACAACTGGTTGTGCAGTTTTATATCACTGGCTTGATATCTGTTTTATGGTGCATACTTTATTGATCCCATATGTACAGCAGCATAAAGAAGAGGAATACCATGTCCTCTTGTATTGTTTATATATGGCTGTTTTTATATTTTGCATTCTGCACCCCATCCAAGTGGTGGTCACATTTGTGTCATGGCAATGTATAACTGTACATTATAATAAATTGGAAGAAGCTTTAATATATTTGGACTTGTCTTGTTTGTGGCGTTTGGCATTGCATTCAGATGCAGTTAACACAAAAATCCCAAAATCATCTGTCCTGACGACAGCACAAACAAGATGTGCCCTATTGGTGCTGTCACAATATGACAGTATGATATAATTGTTTTGTCTTCATCTGCTATCTGGTAGTCAGTTTCCAACTGATAATGACCCTGCTCTGCTCAGCAGCATGTCTGCTTTGTCCAGATGCATCCAGAGAGGTCCAGAGCACATTTACACCCAAAATTACCTTCCTTGTCCCTCTTTCCCCCTCTGCTCCCTCCAGAGAGGGAGAGGGACTACCTGTCACATTGGGGGGAGTGATACAGATGGTACGCCAGATGTGTGGCCAAAGCACATGATGGGAGAGCGGAGCTGGTGTTAAGAGGGCCACAGACTGTTTTGGTTGCCTTGGTGCCAACGATTAGTATTTTGTGTGTGTGTAGATGTGAGTGAATGCAACAGAAGTGTTTGAAGACATGAAGTGATTGCAAACTTTCTGTCTGTGCTTATGTTTTATGTGTGCATGCATATGTGTACATTTGCGTATACTGTTCGGGTTTAGTGGCATCTCCTCGTCACCCCAACATCCTGCTGCTCCACAGCTGGCCGCCCCACCCTTCCCAGCTGCCACTGGGGCTCCCCCTGGCCCCTTTGCTTGGCAGAGCTGGCGTTTTGGGCGCTCCCCCACCAGTCCTCCCTGGCAGCTGCTGCCCTCAGCTGTGCTCTCGCAGACGGTATTGGGGTCGGACAAAGTCACTCCTCCTGTGACTGTGTCTGGGGCCGTTTGGGGAGGATGAAAAGGTGGCAAGGAGACTTTTACCTCCTATGTAAGGTTTCTTTTAAACAGTCATTAATTTAAATTGATGGGCACATAACATAAAAGCAAGGCAGAGAAGGATGTGGTAGTTAATTAATAATCAACTTCAGTCAAAGAATAGTACAATGGAAAATGATATCTTTGGCTGTGTAGTTATAAATGAGTTATCAAGAAAGCCTAGAGGAGAGCATTACTCTATGCATGTTCTGTGATGGTAAGGCAAATAGTATGAAAAAGTGGCAGGATGATTATCTTGTTCAATATTTTGATAATTATAATTCAGGGCACCTTTCAGAGGAGGCTCCTAAGCACTGAGGGGAAAATGACATTGTGATCATAGCTGGCAGGCAAGATGTGATCTCTCTCTCTCTCTCTCTCTTCTCTATCTTTCTTTCTCACTAACTCTGCCTTTCACTCTCTCATACCCACACTCTCAGTGTGACAGAAAGTCTATGGGGAGGTATAAGAGGTAGTTATGGGGGGAATGCAGCAGCCTCCACAGTTTAATTGGAGATGTGTCACACTAAATAAATGGTGCAAAAACAAGCGCTGACTGGAGGCTTGAGGGAGGGGCCCTGGGGATGCAGCCTGTTTTATTGGGCAGGAGCTTTGCACTGCTCCAGGGTGAAACGGGGCTATGCACTGCTGAGATACCCTCCAACCACCAAACCACCAGGCCTTCCAAAGACTACTGTGGAGGAAAAGACAAAGGCATTCATTTCACTCTGCAGTGAAGCATCTCATCGGTGCTGATAAGAAGGTGTGAGGGAACACGGTCGATGACCCGATTGTTCCCCGTCCAGTTAAGGGCATATCATCGTCCTCATCTGCAATTTCAATTTCTGAATGCTCGCAAACAAATCCATATTTGTAAAACCCTGAGTAAGTGCTGTCTGCTTCACTCGCTCCTAGATCTCATGTATGTCAATTTATGTTTTGAGAAGACGCCAGCCAGCGGCCTCCAGCCAATCCCATTTTCTTGTATAATCCATACATGACCTCCAAGTTACCGGGAGAATGGGTTTTCCAATATTCTATCAATGTTGATATAAATGTTGTCTCGCTTTACCTATGCATCATGTGTGAGTGTGTGTGAGTGTGTGTGCGTGTGTGTGCATGCACCTTAGATTTCAGAGTTCATGGCATGAGTTTTGATTTACCTCTACAGTGTGCTGCAGTAATTGGATGTGACACCATTCTCTCTACGCTCCCTGGGGGGAATATAACAGGAATCTGACTATTATGGCCCCAGTCATGAATATGTCACGACAGCTGCAAACAAAGGCCTGTGATTTGGATAAGATGCTATATGTTGTCTCTGCACTGATATATGAGCTAAATGCTTTAATGCTAAACTAGTTTTCTGTAAAGCAATTTGTAATGTTTACAAAGAATGATTAATTGCCGTTGTTTGGGAAAAAAAAAAAAAAAAAAAAAAAAAACAACCAAAAAAACAAACGATGGTAGAGTTGATGCTCAATATTGCATGTTCATCGTTATGCCTCCCAGATATACACTTGTCTCCCAGATATTTGTGAAAGCTATTATATCTAGTTTCCAACCAACTGAAAAATATTTTTTGGACCTGACATACACAAACAAGGTGATCCCCTAGAAAGACATTGTTTTGCATGCACCTGACGTGCAGTGCTTTGTTTAAATCCCATCGTTTGTTGAGGGTTTAGCCATCAAATCAAATTGAGTGTGCTGTTTTGTATGTGTTCTAGCCTCATAAAAGTAGTCTCTGGGTGAAATAGCAGGTATGCTGATATCAGTATTCCCACAGCCTGCATAATTGCTGTAATTTGCTTTCCCTTTGGGTAATCTGTAAACATGGCTGTTTTGATGTTTTTGGCATCCTCCATTGGCTGGGCTCTCTACTCCTCCAGTGGAGCCCCAATCCCAGCCCAGGGTGACACAAATAGATCCTACCCCAGAAGGCGCACGTAGTTCCACACGGGGACAATCAATACAGCCCAGTCGTCTCTAGAACTGTGGCGGTATTAAAAGCACCCCGTGAGCTGGTTCTCACCACGCCGGTGTTTTAGGGAAATAAAGCTATTGATCCTCCAGGGCCTCTGGCAGAGCATTAACCTGGGCCCGCAAATTAGAACGTGCTCATCTGGACACATCTGCCTGCAATGTTCTCAAAAAGCCAGTCCCAGTGAGAGAAAAGGAGGGATGTGAGGCCTGCTGCTTCCAATGATGAGTAGAGCGCTACTTGACGCCCATGTCGGAGCGGGGGAGGCATCTGGATGCCCGGGACTTCCATTAGAGGCCCAGGATGGTGGCATCGGTCGATGTGGTAAGGTTTGGTTGGGGGTACTCCATCTCCTATCAGTGTGGTTCCTTCCCCCTGTTGTAGAGAGGGAGAGGGGGCTGACCCACAGTAAACCTGAGCTCCTGACTGGAAGGACAATGAGAGAAAGGGCTGCTACTTCCAGCAGTGTCAGACACTCTGTCTCTGCCTCTTTTGTGCAATTTTATATCAAAAACCATACACATTTTTTTTTTTATCACCATTCACGGATATATCCAGACGAGCTTTCCACATTTCCATTCATTTACATACATATTAACTCTAAAGCACAAAGCAAACAGAAAACGGTCACAAATGTATTCTCTTATTTAAAATCTTATACACCACACCTTTTTGAATTTTCAGTTGTTTTTTTTTTCTGGTGCTTGAAAAAGCTAAAACTACTAACTGCTACACTCTAATGTCCCACTTGCTGGGGAGTTTTCTTCAGAAATTATATTTGACAAGAAGATCAGAGTCTTTATAAAGGGGACAGAGACAGGAACACAAACACATGATGTGCATCCACATGCACAAACGGAATAAGACTAGAAGGGGTGACCTCTGTCTGACCCCTTCACTTCTTCGGTCAACATAAAATGTGGTTTGAATTTAATTTCACTTCAAGATTAAATTCAAATGTCCCGGATGCAGGGGAGCTGTTCCACGCTTAAGAAATATTTGCATGATTTGTGTTTACCGATCAAGAGAATGCATGTGTCTCTCTCTCAACAACACATCTCACACTGACAGAGACGCTTTGGAAACTTTCCCTTTTTTCTCTCATCCTGCCCTAACAGTGGGAAGCTTGGAAGTTCTCTGCCCCAGTTCTCCATGTCCTTGAGAGTTGTGCCTTCGGGCCGGGGCTGGTGGGGTCCCGCGGAGCACAATGTGTGCTTCTCACTCAGGCTCCCGCTGTACTCCACTGCCCCGGCATGGCTCTGGAGAGTTGCCAAGCTCTGAGGGGCTGTCCATGTGAGTGGGGGAGCATGCATGTTACCACAGAACCGCTCCAAACACCTCACTTCCTTTCCCCATGACAGTCCACCGGATATAAATCACTTTTCTGGATTGGCCAACTACAATGGGATGCTCGGGGAAGACATTGTTATGAATAATCAGACTAATTGCAATAAACAGTGTGAAGTGATGTGCAAATGACTGAGGATCTTGTTGTTCCACATTCAGCTTTTGCAAAGGTTAAACAATGGGGTAGAATGTACGATGCCAACTTAGTGAAGTTAACAAAAGCCTCCGTAGCAGCATGAAAATTTTATTCATCTTTTGCTCAACATTATTTGACTTTTCTTCAGCAATTGAATTAACATTACAAGAAAAGGCAATTATAGATGGTCATAATTTGTAGCTGCATGTTTGACAAATCTCTTTATATTTTATTCAGTACATATGCATTGTTTTTTTTTTCTTTTTTGTAATTAATATGGATATTGGCCAAGAGCAAAGATAAAGATCCATTTTCTAATATTTTGTCCTTGGATTGCACACTCTGGGAATTCACTCCCCTTTTTCTCTTTCCTTTCCCTGGCTCAGGCATGGGGAATTGGTGGGATGAGAGGCTATTCCCTAAATAGCCCATGGCAAGAGGTATCCTGATTAGCATGCTGCCTGCTCTCTGGCAGCGGTCCTCCAGGCCACCAGCGCTATCACTTACGTGCTGTTTGTATTTGTAGTTGATAGTGTGTGCTGTTATAATTGGAATGAGCTCAGGAACCTCGTTTGCTTTTGATCCGCTGCCAGCCACTCAGAGTGCTACTGGGCCGCAGCTCTCACCTCAACGCTCCCAGTGGATTATGGGAAACTGCAACGCTTATGTTCTAAAAAGCGCCTGACAGCATCTCACTCAAGGTCGAACAATACAATGGTAAGTGTGCGGAGTAGAACAAAAAAAAAAAAAAAAAAAAAAGATGGAGGAGAAAAGTTGAACAGATATTTGATGTAACACTGGGTGTTGAGTGAGGAGCTGCGAAAATGGTATTTTAGACTTGTAAGAGGAAGAAGCAAATATCAAAGTAACTGTATGATTCTTTGGAGTAGTTTCAATAACACGCAAGGATATGTGGAATTACAACTCTCAGAAGGCCTTATAAGGTAAATTTGCATTTTTATGAACTACCAGCTGATGGGGAGGCGTTGATAAAGGGTGATTCTATGCACTGAACGCATTAACACAAGCAGAGGATGTTTTGACTCACCATGGGGGGGCGGGTGGGGGGCACTAATAACAATATTATGGGAATTTCAGGTGTGGTTGATTTGGCGACACCTTTGGTTACTGCTGGGAACAACAAATTGATTTTAATACAACAGCAAATATGCCTCGAGCAGCCACTATTACTGTGAGAGAGACAGCAACCATACAAATGCACATTTTTGATAAATAAATCATTTAAAAATTGCTCCCATCATGCCAGGAGCATGTTTTGTGACTATCCGTCACAGACAGATGAATAGCATTTCCTGTGACTGCTTCACATTAAAAGCGCCCCTACTTTTTGCAAGCTCAGTGCTTTTAATTTGAAACAGGAGCATGCATCACCTTGACAGAGCTGAAACAGCAGTGAAAGAGTGAACAGCAATGTCAAAGCTGGTATTAATGAGACAGAATTACAAACAGTATGACAGCAGATTACATGTGACATAGTTTCCTGTGAATCCCTTGTGTGGTAATTTGAATCCAGCACAGGACTGGTGGGCTCCTCCACGAAATCTGAAAACTGCCATAATGAGAGGTAATTAGAGAATGTAAACAGAGTAAGTAAATTTTTTTTTTTTTATAGTCCATCACAAATAGTTGCAAAAATTGACTTTGATTTCATGAAAATCTTTTTATACTTAAGAAAGATATATTACAGCAGTTCCCAATTTTGTCTTTTTCTGGTTGCCCATAACTTAACATGCAAAAAGAAACTGATGACTGAACAGGCATGACTTAAGTTCACTCATTAGTGAGTATCACTCATCAGGACCTCAACAATAATTCCAAATGCAAAGAAAACTGTGCAAAGATGTATGCCTGTGATTCATTTCCTCACCTGCTATGACATTTCTACAGTTTGATCTGCTGGCTCAGCACTTTTCCAGAGAGGACCAGCTCCTGAGACTTATGGGAGTTTGACTCTCCCATGCTGCCAAATGCCAGCAGGCCAACGAAAAAAGATATGTGAAATGCCTAAGTGCAATATTTAATCAAGTACTGGGTTACATTTGCTGTTTGATTAGGTAAGAGAATTCCACCTCCCAGAGTCTGTGACTGATTTTGAAAATGCTCCTCTTTGAACTGTATGTTCTCAGCACCGGTAAGAGCCTGTCATAAAGGGTATCAATTTACTATATTTCTCATTTTCGGTTTTACATTTTTATCGATATTATCATCATCATTATTATAAGCTTTTGCTTATTATTGTTATTAATGTCTTATTCATTATTACCAATGTTTTTGATGGACTGGAAGTCCATCATGTCACATCACAATCACCCAGGACTGCAGGGAGTCACCTGAGAATAGCCCTGATGAGCTTGTTCCAGGAGGGCATTACTACTGGTTAAGGACAAACACCTGCTAAAATATTGGCAATTAGGACATAATTAGCTGCTAATGTATTTCTAATCCGAAGCGGGCCATAGATTTGTCTTTTTTTGCGTAGACGCCCTTTTTTAATGTTCTCAGTTGTTATTGTTTTCCTCAGGTATTTGTATCCCGAGAACATTGACTAAGTGCCCTAGTTCATCATATGCAAATGGCTTATTAATTACACATGCATTATGCCCGTATTCAGAAGACATCAAAGGGCCTGTGAGTCTTCAGATGGTCCCCCTCTGTACCACACTCAGGTTACAAATGCCTGCGTGTGCACTTTCCTCCATGCCTTTTCAGGCAGAATAACTACATCCTCAATTAAAAATTTTCACAGGAACTGCTCTCTTCTTGCCTCCTAATATTTGAGAAAGACCTCCGGTGGTCTGTGGTTGTTTGGTAACCACAAATTGCAGATAATCATTTGAGTCTAGATTACATAGCATTATTAGAAAGCAGTGAGACAGTGAGTGTATCTTTGTAGTACAGCTGAACCAATATTTGCCTTGCTAAATGAGAAATATCTATCGTTGCTCGTGGCCTGGCTAAGTAGTTCCAAATCTTTGCATTGATCAGTTCCTTGATCAACATAAGACCAATTTGACATCAATGCTTCAGCCCGAGCTTTGGACTTTTGTGTTCTGTGAGTCTGCATGTTTGCTCTGTCTATGCCTCCCCAGTGAATTATCTGTTCACAACCTATAGAGCAGGTGTCAGAGCGTGATTTATACAGCCTATAATGGCTAACATTGATTAGCAATAGAGCTCTAATGGGATGCCAGCTCCCAAACCGAGGTCATAAAGAAAAAGATATTGTATATCACACCTTGGTAGTTCTGTTTTATAAAACTATGCATCCTATTTTTGCATGAAAAACAGCAAGGAAACCTCTCCAATGAGATGGCATAGGGCTCGTTGGTGTGTGCAATCACTACAACCCTGGGCAGTCCTCTTTTAATTCTCTGGTGAGCTGTTGTGACTAGGTGCTGCTAGCATAATTAGCACAGCCCCCACTTTGATGATAAAATGGGTATTAGAGCATTCCTTCCCTCTGCTGCCTACCTGATTTTACCATCATTTATTGATCCAATTAACATAATTCAACTGCTAATGGTGCAGCTTTTGCTATGGAAAGGAAGTTTTGATTAAAAATACTTAAGACAATAAGTGTTTAGATTTCTTGTATCATTTGTATTGATGCCCCAACAGCTAAAATGTGTAGACATTGTGCTGAAAAAAAAAAGTCTTATAAAGCTAGCCCTAAGCTGATATAACATATTCTAATCACCAGAAGCATCTTAATAGTGTCACTGAAGATGCTGCTGTGAATTACTGATCCTTATGCAGAGAATTTTTTCCCTCCTCATGCACAGGAGCCTATAGTGTACATCAAAACCACCAGGTGGGGCTGGTTCTTTCACAAATGAATCCCACTTTAGGTGTTTTTGTTTGGAATCACATTAGGAAATGCATAAGTGAAATGTTGTTCTATGGCATTTTTCTATGGCATCTCCTAAGCTATCATTTCTCATTAGGAGACCAAACTGTTTGTGGTTGTCCTCATTACTAAAAAGGTAGAGCTCTACCCCCAAAGGTAACTTCATCAACACCAGAGACAAATCTATCTTAGGTGCTCTATTTATATTTCTGACTCACTGCCACAAAGATTTATTCTGCACTCCTGTCAATCCATCTCTCTAATGGGCAATGGCATCCTTTTTAGTTTAGATAGCTGATGTGTATGTGGGCACACACACGTGTGTGTGTGTGTGTGCACATTCTTTAACAGCAGAAAAAAACAAGTACCTCTAAGTCACAGAGCCTGTTTCATCTCTAAAGAGAGTCATCTTTAGATAGAGAGCTCAGATGTCATGTAATTAAGATGATAAAAAAAAAGCCCATTTGCACTTCCATGGGTTATTTATGTGGACTAATGATGCTCAGATCAACTATAAGATGTCTGCTAGTTATGGGGTTAATCTCCTCATTCTTGCAAAAGCTGCGAAGATAAACATCTTTACAGAGAAATGGACTGATGAAATTCCCCAGAGAACTGCATCCCAACTTCACAGGAAAGTTTGAAAGACCAAAAATAAAACTACTGTGCAGACAAGCATGGTCATTTTTGCAAAATCTTGAAAAACAGCCACGCAAGAAAAGCAATGCTTGAAAAACTAAATATTGGAATATAGCACTAATTCATAGATACATCATATACTCCCAATGATATTTTCACATCACAGAAATTACAATTAGTAAATGTTTGCGATCATACATTATTTAGGTATACCAAATGCAGTCAAATAATACGAGAGTTATAACATGGATAGGGTAACATATTAAAGAAAAATCATAAATCTATTTCAGCTGGTTCTAGATGTTTGCAGAGTATAGTAGAATGTGCATTATATAACAATAAAGATATGAAGAGCAGACTTTTTATATTTGCAATTTCACTAAATGTATTTTTTCTTTTCCATTATGTTTACCAGGGATTCATCAATTTCAGACATGAGATAAAATTTTATTACTTTCAGGGGATCATGCTCACTAAAACTGAAGACAAAGTTTTCATCTAAGAAGAGAAGACACCATAAGTTTGCTGTCAACGCAGGTCACTGTTATTAACTTGAAATTAAAATATTTAATGAGCTTCTCAAATTGATGAATTCATGACAAGGAGCCCTGGGGTTCACCTGAGTGTATGGGTGGTTGAGGTCCTCCTAATACAGGGGATGTGGAAATGCCATGCCTTCTGATGACTTTATCATGAATGCTCTGATCATTACATTGTCATTAGTTAGCAGACATGGTTGCACCTCGTTAATGCACACAAACAATCTGAGGAGCAGCAGATAATGTTGTGTGGTGGTGGTGTTTAATGAGGGTCCACATTTGCATAGTGGCCTCCACCCCCACTTGCATTCCCACCCCACTCTCATTTATAAAAATAAATCACATTAGAACATCACTAGCTAATAAACTCGACTCCGGCCCACATCCCACATCCCACATCCCAGTGATAGCCAAGTCTCAGTGCAGGAAATACACAAAGCAGTCTCTCAGGACTAGAGAAAACCTATTATAGAAAATTCTCATATGGCACCGGAACAGTCTTCATATTAACACTGCGCTGCTGAAGTAAATTATGCCAGTTGTTGTACATGCCACGATAAAATAATCTATCAAGGAATCTCCTTTGGAAGTTGGAGCAAATGTTGAAAGTCAGGCTATCAAATAATACAACCACTTAGGAAAGTCAGATTTAATTACACATCCTATCACTGAAAATGGAAGTAAAATATGAGTGTGTTTAATTTTGAAGTAGTTTGTAATCTTGATTGCACGTAATTGTACAGGATACCACCTGAGGCAAGTTAGTTTCGCTGCTATTTCTGCATTATTGAAAGGCTTTGATTTTGTGACGAAGAGATTGCGCTTTGATTATGAACAAATGCAATTAATAGCAGCATTTTTACATTTTGAAGTCAAATCGCTGAGCCTGTTTAATATGCCTCCCTGTGATACCATGCGGCGCTGACTGTGAACATCACTTCCTGAACTATGGAGGTCAAGAGCTACAACCTTGTAAGTGCGCTTTGTCTTGAGTCGGTGTGACTGTCCAAGTGTGCACACGTTTGCACCCCCAAGTCCGAACCCGCTAAATAAACAGTGTGTTTCCTCGTGCCTAACGGTGTGCACGGCCCATGCACTGCTGATGTCAATCCACACAGGGCTACCAGAGGCCCCACTTTGCGCACTTACTTACTCTTTGGCTCACTCCATCTTTCCTTCATGCTCAAATTGACACTTGGTGCAGAGGCAGACAGACAGGGGGCCTCTCCACCCTGTGCCTCCAGAGATGTGGCCCAGCTGTCAGCCGTCTAATCCAGTCCAACCTCCCCCTGAGCCAGGCAGGAACTCCAGGCTGTTCCCCCTCATCCTCACGCCTAGAGGCACAGCAAACAACTCAAACCTCGTCAACACTACACACAGCAGGCCAGGAGGGAAGCACTTTGCTAGTCAAATCAGTCTTGCCCATTCTTCATAAATCAAGCACAAGCACGTGACAACAACCTCCAAAGCCATGTGATCGTGAAGGAAAGACAACTTGATGCTGGAATCATTGTCTGCCACTTAACAGTTTAACAAAAAACCAGTATGAAGTTACTGTTGCCAAGTAGACAATGGTAGGAAGGGAATTTTGCCCACGTTATCACATCATAACATATTCATTCATTCATTAATTCATCCTCTACCGCTTATCCTTTTCCAGGTATCATATAATATCATATCATCAAGTTAATAATACAAAGAGCAGCACTTCAAAGATCTGAATTTATATTTGTCTGATTGTGTTCATGGCGCAGTCGTGGGTATGTGTGTTTTCAGGAGTATGTCTGTACCTTTCATGCAGCTCCCCATGACATTCCCAATATCAGTATTCCTGTAGATGTGTTTGATGTGTTTGAAGCCACGTAGCATACCTTGGAACATGACAGTAAACATGGCAGAGGCTCTCCCTCAGAGGAGCAGTGATGCACGTCACCCCTCAGAAGTGTGTGACGGGTGTACAAACCAAACCCACCGGGCCACATACTCTCTTGGGATTATCCCTTACTACGACGTTCCCTGAGTGGCTGCATGTTGCTCAGTGTTGTGCTGTTCGGAATAATTCCACCCTCAGCCTGGAAAACAAAAGAGCAAACTCAAATGGGAGGCAAACAGAGAGGAGAAATGCAAAATATGGACTAGCGACAAGTTATGGAACCCACTTAACGGGTTATCTGACCCAGCAGCAGCAGCAGATGTCATGATATATCCTGTTCTAATGTTTTGCCTGTGTTTCATCCTTGGAAAATCACTAGTGTATGTTTCCTGCATGTATCCCTGGGGAAATTAAAAGGCACACTATGTATCTCAGGAGGATTCCCCCCAAGAATGAGAATAAAGCAGGCGGCATGAAAGAGTAGTGTTGGTGTGGTCTGGCAAAGAGATTGCCAACACATCAAAATAGCATGGGTGTTGAACAAGATAGAAACTTGCACCATTTACACCTGCCACAGAGAGAAAGAGCGAGTACCATCCTGACATGGAAATTTTTCATAGCATCACACATATGATGTGAAGTGCAAGAGTTGAAGCTTCATGTCAGACTGAATTTCATGAAGTGACATTTACAGCATGTTCACATACAGGCATGCATTGAATGTTCTTTTCAGCGGTTAGTAACATAAGACATTTGTATATAGCTGCATATTTATAATCTCGCACAAGAAAAGTTTTGAATAAAAGATCATTTGATATGGAACAGAAAAAATGTAGTGGAGTGTATTCACTGTATTTAATACTGAATGATGTCATTACCAAGAGTGATACTTGCACAAAATGAAACTTTATCACTGTTTATAGTGGAAAACTGTCTTGTGTCACCTAAAACATAATGTGATCTCTTCACAACTGCCTTAAAAGATTGAAAGAACTGTTTTATGCAGAGAATCAAAATAAGTTTACAAAATCTGGTTTTTAACATTGTTCAGCATGTCCATATGATGCTTTTTTGGCCAAGTGCCTTTATCATAAATTTTACATTCGTTATCCTGCCTGCAGATAGCCTACTCAATGATGTAAGATACACAAGTACGAAAAGCAATTTTAGGTTTCACCGAAAGATGGCAGCAGCGCTACCGCCCTCCGGCTTTCTGACCCTCACCGTGACCCTTACCTGCCAATTTCTAAAATGGCGACTGCGTAAAAGAAAAAAAAGGGAAGTTGAGGGGATCCCCGCTTCCGGGACAGGTGGGAATTGGAATATTTTTTCACTGAATTACGAAACAATTTGGTTTTTTGTGCCTAATTTGACAAGAATCTTTGGCTGCTTTTAAGGGGACTTTTTGGGTTGTTTGTTTATATGGATACGCCACAGATCGAAACATGCTAACGCAGACGACAAGCTAACCGGCAGCGGAACACTGAAGCTTTTTTTTTTATTTTTTAACTCCGAACAGTTTTTCACAAGAGCCGAGAGCTCAACTGAAACATCAGCTACGAAGTGGTGACACTCACTGATAAATACTGAAACCCTTATGCTGAGGGTCAGTGCGACGGTGTAGAAGAAGCGAGATTTGGCCAATGTTTGCCAGGCTCGTAGCGCAGAGGTGAAGACTTTTCATCAGATGTGAAGAGACAGTTTGGGCCAGAAGAGTGACAGCGCTCAAGTGCCGATTGTTTTGAGAGGGGTGGATGATGAAATGTGTGCCATGGCCGGCGTATGAAGTGGATTATCAACCCCAATCTGTAACAAAGTCAGCGAAGGAGGAGGTAAGAGGTAAAGATTTTAAACTCCGATGTGTTATTCACTTACAAGTTCTCTGCGCTAAACATCTCAAATCCGATCACGTTGTTAAACCGGTGATAAAGCCCTGCCTTCAAAGGATGTCAGGCTGAATGGTGGGCCCTGACGCATTTTCACGCCATCAAATCAGGCCCTATTTGGAGATTTCCTCAAAATAAAAGCGACATTCCTAAAGGTCGACAGCTTGCAGGTGTTTCACGAATGAACCGTAATTCTCGGAAAGTCCAGTCTCACCTCATCCAATACATCTCGTAAAATCCTCGTCCCGCGAGACTCCGCTGTGAGCAAGAAGGCCGAGAGCATTTTGCTTTTCCGCCTTTTTTTTTTTTTTTAATCAAACATTGGAACACTTTCTATTTCCACAACTGCTGAGCTGGTCATGTGATCGCTACGTCACATCCATGTAAACGTGAAGAAAGTGTTTCCATTACACTTTTGCTCTACACATCTATACCGACACGTCTAAAAAGCCAACTCATAGAAGTGTGCATTTTAGTGATATTTAAGACGTTACATTTTTTTACTTTATATTTTGCGCATTTCTTGGGGCAAAGGAAACCCAGATAATGTGTCAGCCACTACTACACCAAACATCCCAATATGTCTGCTTGACAAAGATTTTGGTCGCAAACCCCCCCCCCCCCCCCCCCCCCCCCCCCCCCCAAACCATTGTCAGAACAGAAAGCAAGTGTTTGCATGAGCAGAGTTGTTAACATTTCGTCAGCCTCTACCGGTAACAGACAACATAATCAACTAACTGTCCTTGTACCACTTCTTGTTTGATCACAACAAACTCCTCAAACTCCAGCCTGACTCTGACTGATGCTCAAACATGTGGCTGAGTCACTTTTATGTTTCTCCTACTAATCATATTCATAGACACTCCTGTTTCTGCTCTGAACCTAATGAAAGCAGCAGTGGTGGGCCAGACATAGGGCCTGATTCAGATTTTCCAAGGGTAGATGATTTAGATTTTTTTTAGTTTTTTGTTTGTTTTGTATGTGGGGAAAAAAAAACATTTCAAACAAGCATAAAAGAATATTTTGCTCAGCTCAAAACATGTCTGGAGTGGATCATGTCCAGTGTTCTTTGACAAAAAGGAAAATCAGAAACCAATAAAGAGAAATTTATGTTTTTGTATTTTTTCAATCGTGCCCTTCTTGTTCATCTGAATCTATTGGCAATGAACAAAACCACTGTGACGTCCTGAGAGCAGCCTGCTCCAAAGAAACACAGAGTTTGAACAACCACCCACACAAGCCTTCCTACTAGAGTCTCATTCTTATCCATCTTACAAACATGGATCCACGTTTTGCCCAAACATTCACTAGGGAACAACGCACTGCTAACATCAGTTTTCAGGCTGATGTGCTCAGCTGCAGCACATTGAAAATGTCGCTTTAGCCCGTTTCATTGCTCCTGTGGTCCTTTCTCTTCATGACCACTGCAAACAACATGCCCAAAAAGATGATGTGCATTTGTTCACTATAACCCTAACCCACTGTAATGATGATAAAGGCTACAAAGACATTTCAAGAAATACTAATGATGTTGTTGTAGTTTTTTGTTTTTTTGTTCTTTTCTTAGAATGCAATTTTAGTCAGATTGCCCTTTGTTTATTTAACCTTTTTTGGGTCATAGATTTATTTTCATGCTGAAAAATTATTATAACAATATTAGTAAATACACAAATAAAATGATAATGCTCATACCCATTTATTAAAAAATCTTTTGGAGCTGCCATTCAAAATGTGCAGTGTTCTTGGTGTGTTTTTCTCTTTTTTTTGGGGGGGGGGGGGGGGGCTGTGAGTCACTCCTCTATTCCCATCATGCATTGCATTGTTGTAGAATGGTGTCCATCACTAAAAAAGGGGATCTGTAGTCTACAGAATATTTTAGAGCACATTTCATTTTGTGATCTTCTATTGTGCTCACAATGCATAATCGAACCCTTGTGTTTTTTCTGGCATGGATTTTGAATACAGCAACAAATTATTTATTATTTAATTTATTTAAAAATGTTTCTAAATTCTGGTCCTACATATAGGTTTCTTTATTTAAGATATTAAGAGAGTTGCCAGTAAAAAGTACCAAAAAGGTAAAAAAGAAACCAAGATATTTAGGGATGAAGAAGTGGTACAGGAGGAAGAGGAGGGCAGTTCATTGAGGTCAGGATGACAGTAAAAAACAGATGAGATGGCGAGATTGCAACTGAGAAGTGTTTTGTAGGTGGGATGTTGTAGAAGCAGAGTTGTGGGGATGGGGATGTGTGTGTGTGTGTGTGTGGGGGGGGGGGGGGGGGTAGGTGGGTTGAAACTAGGCCAGTGTCCAGACACAGAGCACCAAAGGCCCCGAGTCCCTGGATGCCCTGTGTCAGCCCTCTGACAGGATAGATGAGACTTTAACACAGAGTTTTTCAGCACCAGACGCTCCCCCCATCTCCTCTGAAGAATAACCCTCCTCCTCAATGCGCTCACCAGTCAGAGTGTGAGAAGAGAAATGCACTCGTTACAATAAGGAGGGCACATGGCATGGGACCTAAGGCTTTGAGTGCCGCCTCCTCCACACTCTCAGTAGAATAAGACACTTTCCTGCAAGTACTGTGAATTTCCAAAATTGACATGGAGTAAATAGCATTTTTGTGGCAAGTTCACGCTGCTTAGCTGTATGACCATACAATATGTTTATCTGCCTATTGCCCATATAAAAATAACAAGCTTGTTGAACATGAATGCATGGCTCTCTGATAGTTGAATGTGAATATTCCTCCTCATCCCTGCAGTCTATTGAGCTCCCTCCTACCGCACAGATAAAACAGACTTATTGTCAGGCTTAATCAGGTGGTCTGTTACCTTGGCAATTAAAGCCTTGTTAGAGATATAAAACCTTGAGACTCAAATGGAGAGTCCCTAGCGAGTCAAACCACTGAGCAAATCCTTAAACCAAACAACCTTCCAGTGGGAGCACTTCTTCTCTGAGGATAGATGTTTAATTATCTCTGCTTGTTTCGGGGAGAAAGGAAGGTAAAACCGTTTCACTCCCTCTTGTTTGTCTTAAAAGCTCATGAGTATTTATTGGAATTAATTGAAGTGGCAATCAGTGAGTTATCTTTGATTGTCACAATGTATTGACCTCAGTCACTGAATATTAAAATGTTTTGTGAAGAAATGTCAGGGATAAACTACACAATGAAAGTGAAACAAAATGCACAGATTAAACAACTGAGAGAGAAAAGAGTTTTCAGGAATATTAAACAGATTTAATGTTGTTAATTTAGTATAATTAATTAATTTTCAAAATTTTGCTGCTGTGTGATCATTCATCATTTATTCCCAGTTGATGTAAAACACCTATTTCAATGTTAGCTCTCCTAAACTAAGCCTTCTATTTTCCCAAATGAATTTTCTTTTGTTGAACACAATACAACATATTTGGGAACACGTTGTGATAATTTATCATTATTTAATGAGCTGCCCGAGACATTTCATCACATACAGTGCAGTCAGTGACGACAGTCGTGCAGGGTCTTGGTAGGGTAATCCTCCAAGCCTCAACTTCTCTGCCGGATCGGTCTCACATAACCCTCTGACCTCTACTTTGGTATCCCCTTTTTCTCATCTGAAATGTTGTTTCTGTTCCCAGTCTTGTTTCCTTTTATCTCACCTTTTTGTCTGTTTCTCCTTACCTCTCTGACATGGTCCTCTAAATGGCCCTGGCATGCATCCCACTGTCTAACAAAGGTATGTGTGTGTGTGTGGGTGGTGTTTAGGGAGGTGAAACCTTCTCTGGGACACACTAATCAGCTCCGAACCAAGGCCCGGGCAGGGAGGCACTGGACAGGTGAGTGGAACCATTCACTACACCCTCTGGCTGATACTTAGTGTAAGGGTCAAATCAGCTCCATCTTTTACGCCCTAGTCACTCCCTCTTCTTGGTGTCCCCAATCACCTGGCTTCCATCCCTGGTCGCTGAGGACCTCTGAGGAAGGGAATAGTGAGCAGTTGCTCTACCAGGGGAGGCTCCTGAACGCACCTTCTGCCGGTCCTTGTGTGTGTTAACCTTTTCTTTTAATTAACACCATCCTAGCTCCCAACTCCCACCACCGTGGTCCAGAGAGAGGTTCTCGGGGCTTATGCAACTGTCAGGGAAGTGGGGAAGTCATGAGGGAGCAAGAGAGGTGGTGGGCGGGTGGGAGTGATGAAGGTGAGAAGGGTGAGGAGGAGGAGGAGGAGGAGGTGGGATGAATAATGCGTGCATTGCCTGGGAGTGAGGATTCTTCTAATCCTTCAGAGCCTTCTTTATCCACATACCTTCACACAACTACAACGCAGCAGTCGTCCTACACAGCTGCCTATTTTCCAGGGACAAGCCTGACATAAATTGGACTGGCTGATGAAAAGATGGCTGTTCTTAATTTGTATTACAGCTCATTACACTGCACAAGAGTTAAGGATCTCTTCCTTTGTGCTGCACAATTTTAGATATTTTTGAAAACTAACAGAGGCCTAATCATGGGATTACATTTGCCCTCCGTTTGTGTTTTTTCTACAGGTTTTTACAGCTTTATATTCTGTTTTCAAGGAGTTTAAACCTCATTATATGCACAAGAGGTAGCAATGTGTAACTTGTCATGCTATTGTGCAATGATAATGAGACTGAATTATTTGAATGAGAAAATGCCCTCCTAATTCAGTGAACCATTGAACCTAGTAATCAAGCATTGGTAACACACTGAGGTGAGTCTAGGTTATTGTGTAAAATCTTCTGAATGATAAGAAGCTCTGTAGCACACTTACATGCAGAAGCTTAGTGAATTACCAGGCTTGATCTCATTTTAAAGTGAGGATCTCTTAATGAGAGAGTGGTAATGAGGAAAAAAAATCACACTCATTTCAGTTAAAAAAAAAAAGAAAAAAGTGTTGAAAGGTTTCCTATCTCCTCCTTTCCTCTTGTGTGGCAGTGCCAAGTGGAAATTGTCCATCTTTCACCGGGGGATTTTTATGTCCGTCTTGGCTGATCTTAATGCCCCCAGGGGATCCTTTTTCTTGGCATGTTCATAGTGGTCACCATTTGCTGGAGACGGGCTGTGGAGGTCAAAGCCATTTCAGAAGGACATAAAACCCTTAGAATGATTTTTGATCACACTATGAAACCCTCCCATACCATCTTTGTGGAGGTTATTGTCATGACACTCAATGTAAAGTTATGCTGACGGAATAAATCTAAATGCATAGGTGAATATATCAATGCAGAAAGCTGGTGACTAAATGTTCATTTGTGAAGGAATTTTACTATATGACCAATCATCTTACTATATGATGGCTTTGAGTTCAGGACCCAGAAGCACAGGCAATATAAGTCTCACAATAATCAAATCCCAGCTGTCACAAAAATCAATGACAACCCCGTACACCTGAGCTTGTGATAGAGAAATGGAAGGCGACATGGGTCTAACATCTTGTGACCACAGTTTTATGATGGAGTAAGTATAAGAGGAAAACTGCCAGGACCTTCTTCTCATGAAGACCCAGAGCAAGGGCACTGTCTCCCCAGCCCCATAGATCAGCCAGCCCTGAATGTCAAACCACACAGCAGCCACTGCAGTGCCAGGAATCCCCCTCTCGCTCCCTCTCTGGCCCATGATCTGCTGTCTGGTGACACCACTGTGCTAATGACCTGGTTTGGGAGTTGCTCCACGGGGCTCCTTGGCTTGGGAAGATGGAAGTTGTGGATATCCAGCTGGAAGGTCACTGTTGATGAGGACCAGTCACTCCACATTCCCTCTACTTTGGTGACTTCTTTCAGTTTGAAAGGATGAGAGAAGGGGCCTGTCAATGACCAGCCTATTGAAACAGGCATGCATTTACTCGCTGGCCTATCAGGAATAATCCCACAACAAACTCAGCTATTTTTTGTGAACTATATGCATGTGATAATTTTTTGCTCCAGTATTCAATTGCTCAACAATTTGGATAACAGCTAAGTTGGAAAGCAGCATTCACGCCTTGCTTGCCAACTCTGAAGCCTTCTGATTGTTAGCTCTCCATCTTGTTTTTGTTCTTTTTTTAATCACTTTACTGTGAGAATATGCCTCAGTGCTCGGCGAGGGCAATATTTTCAGTGACTCGCTTTCTTGACTTAATTTTTTTTTCTCAGCCTCAGGAGTTTGGCTTGTTGGAGCAGAGTGTAAGGTCCTCAGGGAGCGCTCCTCTGGTGATGGGGGCACTGTCTCGACCTCACTCATGCCTGGTGTGGGTGGCATCCAACTAGGGAGACACACAATGGAGAGCAGCACTAAAGATGGTGATGCTTCTGGTGGACTCTCACAGGACTGAGCCTTATTCTCAGGGTCATGCATTCCAGCAATTTCTGTAATTATAAGCAAGTAAGAAAAAAGTTGAATCTTCTGCTTTTCTCAAAATGAACGTGCCCCACTCCTCAAGGGAAACATTCATATCTCAGAGTTCTAGTAGCTGGATGGGTTTTAATGAGGCAAGTCAAGTGTGTGTGTGTGTCTGTGTGGTTAGTGTACACGCATGTCTGTGTATCTGCCCTCTTCTAACGAGCATAATTGACCGACTGTGCTTTTAAGCCATCATTTTTCACCATTTGTGAGCGTATTCTTCTAAATAGCCTTCAGTGATTATTATTTCTGCAGGAGACACTTCATTGGGATTCAAACTTTTTCTGAGTTTC